>NW_025920250.1:0-45093 GCF_902686445.1 Sciurus carolinensis | reverse complement strand
ACCAGGGCCAGGGCCAAGTATGTGACCAAGGCCAGTGTCCAGATTGTGACAAGGTTTATGGCCTAGTTTGTAACCAGGGCCAGGACTGAGAGAGTGGCCAAGAAAATTTCCCAGAGTGTGACAAGTGTCAAAGTGACTATGTGACCAAGGACAGGGTCCAGTGTATAACCATGACCAGTACCTGGAATATGGCCAAGATCAAAGCCTAGAGTTTAACCAGGATCAGGGTACAAAGTGTGACCAGAGCTAATGCCCACTGTGTGACTTGTTCAGGACCACATTGTGACCAGATCAGGTCCCAGTTGTGACAAGATTAGGACCTGTTCTTGACCAGGTGAAAGCACAGAGTATAACCAGGTCAGTACCCAGTTGTGACCAGGTGAGGGCCCAATTTTGACCAGGTGAGGGTACAGGATGTGAACAGATTCAAGGATTAGAGTGTGACCAGATCAGGGCCCAGATTGTGACTAGTGTCAGGACCCATAATGTGATCAGATTTTGGGCCCAAAGTGAGACCAGGGTCAGCATTCAGTGTATGACCAGATCATAGCTCCATTGTGCTAGGCCAGGGCCCATTGTTCACCAGGGTAACTGACCAGTGTGTGACCAGATCAGGGCTAATTGTGACCTGGTGAGGTCTCAATTAGGACCAGCTCATATTACAGAGTGTGAGTACATTCAAGGCCACAGTATGGCAAATTTATGACCTAGTTTTTGACCAGAGTATGGGCTCAGAAAGTGACAAAGGCCCGGGCCTGGTGTGTGACCATGGTCAGGATACAGAGTATGACCTGAGTCAGGCCCAGTTGTTACCAGATCAGTGCCCTGTGTTTGAACAGTTCAGGTCCCTGTGTTTGAACAGGTCAGGACCCAGATGTGACCAGGCAGGATCCAGTTGTGACAAGGTCAGGGCACACCTTGAGTACAACCAGGGTTTCTAACTATATCCTTTTTTCTCATCTTTCTTTTTAAGTACCTGGTGCCCTTGGGAACAATGAATCCAGCATTTTTCACAGTGTGTGGAGTGGACAGAATGTGTTTGTTTTTCTGATGCCCTCTGGAAGGAGGCAGCCCTACTGTCCCCAGTGTTGCAGGGTGGAGACAGGGCCAGAGCAGTTACAGCATATGCTGAGTACTTTTGGTCAATCTCACTACCCAGATTAGAAATGGACATCTTCCTGGGCCTGCCCTGTTGCTGAAGGCCCTGGAGCCAGATGCACATTTCCCACCTCATCACACGTCCCTACCCTCCAGGAAGGCAGGCACTCACTTTCTCAGGTATTCAGAAAACATCACACATCAGTCTGGCAAAAGGAGGTGGGGAGCAATTGATTACCTGAGGCCAAGTATTCTTGACACTTTGGCCCTTGATGGGGCAAACATACCTCAGTTCAGAGACCCAGACATCCCACTCTAAAGGCATCCACCCACAGGCATGTGCCCTGGTGTTTGGAAGGACCAATCTACTAAGCCTTCCATCTGGTCCTGGCCAATCACCTCCCTGCTCCCCTGGGAGACAGCCTGCTGATTGTTCTGGAAGCCCACCAATCAGTATCATGGCAACTTGTCCTCTCTCCAGGGCAGAAAACAAAGGCCCTGAGGAAGGCTTACCCTGTGATCTGTTCCTCCTCTGTGCAGCAGATACATTTCTTTCTACAGACATGTTCGCCTAGATCAGCCAGATGCTCAGGATATCAGCCATGTCTTCAGAGTCCCTAGGCACACAAGGCAGGACACCCACAGCCTCACCTGGTCCTTCTAGCTGGAACAGACACAGCAAACAGAGCAGACATCTCAGCCCTGGTCTGGGAAGGCAGGTAGGTGGGCATGCAGAGCAGGTGTCTGGTCTGCCTTAGGGCAGCTGACTTTCACAGGTCCTGCAGTTATGGTGGGTGGGGCCCAGGTTCCAGCTAACTCCTGACTACAACATTTGTGGCCACAAGGTGTGGTCAGATAATGAACACATCTGGAGTTCACCTGAATTCCACAGCCTGCACAGTGACCAGATCCATGGACTCAGGACTGAGGGCTCAGGACCTTGGAGGATGCCACTCTGCTGACCATTACTGGTCAGAACCAGTTCACTTCAGAAGCCCAGAGGAGAGAGGTGACTTGCCTGCTACTGAGCATGAAAACTGAAAGTGAGTCCACCCAATCTCTCCAGGGTCCTCTTCCCTAGTTGGTGACTCTGGGAATAAATTGAACAGCATGACTGTTTCTCTGTATGTCCTTGAGCAACTTGCACTTCTGGGTCTTGCCCACACTCTCAAGGCTTGTTGGGGCCTGACCTGTATTCTGCTTGATGCCAGAGGACTGGGAGTAAGTGACCATCTGGGCTGTTAAGGGACTTTCTTCCCTGCCTCTAGGGACTGCATATGATATCACAGGACCTAGTCAGAAATCCTTTGACCTGGATGCAATCACCTCACCAAGTACCCCATGGATCCAGATGCCATGGTGACGAACAGGTCCAGACCCTGTCCTAGTCTATACAGCTGGCACATATGGGTAGATGGGTAAAACTAAGGTCCTCAGCTCCCCCAACATGGCTAGCAGAGGTAATTTCCCTGGCCAGTGAGGGGCTGAAGACGAGCCCAGGAATACATTGCCTGAACAACCAGGGGAAAAACAGGGGTGAGGGGCAATATTGGCTGGGGTCCTGGGAACAAGGGTCCCTGGAAGGGTATCAGTTTCCACCAGCCCTGTGTGGCTTGATGAGTTCTGGCTCTTTTCATCAGATAAATATTCCAGGAGCAGTGTGTGGGAATTTGAACTCTATTCCTGGCTATCAGGATTCCTGATGGGAGTAATGGCCTCATTTCATGGGAAAGTAAGCAAAAGACCTGGGATATGTGACCAACCAAGTGACACTGGGGTGAGGTCTGCCCTCCAATCAGGGGACTCCTCCAATCTCTGAGGAGACAGAATTCCTTGGTGTTGTGAGCTTATGTCTGCTTTGTGTGGGGATTATCACCACCCTCCTGGGATCCAGCTGCAATAGAAACACTGGTAGCCTCAGACCCCACCACAGTCTGCCATGTGCTGATGGGCTGGTCATGGCTCCTGGGAGAAGTCTGAGCATGCCCCACATGATGGAGTATTGTCCTTGGCAAGTAGCCAGGCTCAGTGGTGATGGAAGGGGCACACCTATTCACAGCACCACCACATCTCCCCAAGTCCTCCCAGTATCCCAGGAGGAGGACTGCCTCCACTGCCTTCCCAGAAAAGAAACTCCAGTCATCCATCCTGTCCTGTTTATGTGCCAGCATGAAAGGCCAGGGCTCACCCAGGAGGAGCAGCACACTCCTGTAAAGAAGTCAGGACAAGAGCTGAACTCATACAGTGACCAGCCTGCATGTTCTGCTTGGTGTCTTTATTGTGACTAAGCTTCACCCCACATCACCTATACAGTAAAACAGGCAGCCCACAGTTGAGTAAACAGAAAACTGGCCCAGAGTCATCCTGGTTCTTATCCTGGGGATCTGCACCACAAATGGACTTTGAAAATGGGATAAAGCTAAGGTTTTGAATGAAGGAAGGAGATCCAGGAGTCCCAGGGGCCCTGATGACATTCCAGGTTCTTAGAAGATGAAAGAATGAGGTCAGGAGTCAGAGACAGATCAGTTAGTTGCTGCCATGCCTCCAGACGATCCTTCCCACACCTGTGTCTTCAGGTCTATGAGGAGAGAAAGCCCACATCATCCAGATGTGCCCAGGGCTCCATCAGCCTACATCAACTTGGTCAAAATTTTTCTCCCACAGAGAATCACACCTCCACACTCTGCTACTTGATCTGCCCATGGCAGCTCTGGTGTGGCAGGGATACTCCTGCTTTTGTCTCTGTGTCCCTACCCCTGGTGCACAGCAGTCCTGAACCCTCAGAAATGCTGAGCCTCCCAGTGCTGCACACAGGGCACAGGGTTCACTGCTTGTTCCAGGAGGAGGACTGCCTCCACTGCCTTCCCAGAAAAGAAACTCCAGTCATCCATCCTGTCCTGTTTATGTGCCAGCATGAAAGGCCAGGGCTCACCCAGGAGGAGCAGCACACTCCTGTAAAGAAGTCAGGACAAGAGCTGAACTCATACAGTGACCAGCCTGCATGTTCTGCTTGGTGTCTTTATTGTGACTAAGCAAAGACCCAGAGGACTATGGACCCTGGCAAGTGCCATAGGAAGCTCAGCACACCCAAGTCTGCCCAAGGGATGTCATGCCGTGGGGCTGTGCACATTACTGGGGATTTGCCCTCTTGTTCTGCATGTTTGAGGTCCTAGTTCCTTGGTCATGATGAGGAGATGGACACCCAGATCCAGGTTGCCTGGTTCTACCCATTCTTCCATTTATTCACTGTGTGACCTTGGGTTAGTTATTGAATTTCCCTGGGCCTCAATGGTCTTATGTGTAAATGGGGTGTCATGAAGGCACCTACTTTATAGGGCCAGGAGAGTAAATTTGGTGCACACAAATTCTTATACAGTGTCACTGTCCCTTGGAGATCTCTAGACCACATTTATAGTTCAAGCACCATAGCACAGCACCTACCAAATTGTGACTCTGCAGAATGACTTTCTGTGTAGAGGTGTAGAGGTCCTGGACCCCATACTGCCAAGGCTGTTAAGATAGACTGGTCTTCTTTGGCTCTGACACATTTTTGCCAGCACTGTGATGAGCACAGTTTTATCAGAAACTCAGATGGGCCACCTGAGTTTTCAGACTCAGCACAGAACTCTTCTGGAGGGGTGACTGCAACATGGTGTACAACAACATGCCACCCTGCATGCCCAGCAGCATCCAAGGGTCCCTAGAACAACTTCACAAGCAACCTTGGCCCTTGAGTCACTCCATGTGTCTGGATGGCATGGCCTCTCCACCGTTCCAGGGTAGGACTCAAGGACAGCAACTGAATGCACCCTCCCATTTCCTGTGGCTCCTGACCATTCCTCCCACTCCAATGCTGAGCAAAGACCCAGAGGACTATGGACCCTGGCAAGTGCCATAGGAAGCTCAGCACACCCAAGTCTGCCCAAGGGATGTCATGCCGTGGGGCTGTGCACATTACTGGGGATTTGCCCTCTTCCTGAAGATGAGGCAGGAGGCTTGAAAAGTAGTTCAGATACCAAAAGTCCTGAAGCTCCTACTTCACAACAACAGCACAGATCCTGCCAAAACAGAAAAGACCTCAGGCCCACCCAGGCCTTCTATCCACCATCCACAACCCATCCACACCTCCTGG
The DNA here is from genome assembly GCF_902686445.1 of Sciurus carolinensis. Lineage (NCBI taxonomy): Eukaryota > Metazoa > Chordata > Mammalia > Rodentia > Sciuridae > Sciurus > Sciurus carolinensis. The sequence goes on along the minus strand of NW_025920250.1, from coordinate 39,863 downwards.
AGGAGAAGGACAGCCCAGAGGTCAGGAGCACACACTGTGGGTTACTCAGGATCACATCCTGGACAGCCACCTGCTCCCATATGCTTGAGCGTTGTGCTGTTTCTCCTGGGAAAAGGAGGTGACATAGTATCTAGGAGGCCAGGCAGCCTGAAGAAGGTTTTCTGCAGGGAATGTTGCTGGCTCAAGCCCTGGACATGGGTGCTGTTCCTAGATGCTGTTCCCGTGGAAGCTCTCCATCTTTTCCCACCCCTGCCTGGCTCTTCTCTCCTCACCAACTCTCCCTCCCTCTCTCTTTTCAGTCTCCCTGCTTAAAGGGCATATTGTCCTGCCCTCTCCCCTCCCATCTGCCCCTTTTAACAGCCTATTTTTCTTCAGATCCACCCAGGCTGTCCTGGCATCCTCCCCTACTTCATGTGGCCCCATTTTCTCTACCAAATCATGGTGACTTTCTCCTGTTGCAAGCCTGCAACTCCCAGTGACCCTCAGATATCAGTGTACCTGATCTCAGCAGCAGCCCTCTGGTGCCCCAGTGCCACAGGCTGCCATTGGTGGACTGGTTCTAATATACCTGGCCTCCTTGTCCAGACCTTCATTCCACTACCCTGGCCAAGGCTAGAGTCACATATTCTCTGTCCAACTTCCACTCTCCTGACTGTGCTGCATGGCATCTCTAACAGGGTCACTGCCCTGCTCTGCTATAGGGCTCACCCAGAGGAGGCTCCTTCCTCCCACAAGAAAGAGTCCCAAATCCCAGGTCTCATTCCAGGCTCCCAGCCTCTCAGAGACCCATTTCCTTCCTTTATCTGGACATTCCTCTGAATGCTCTGCTGTTACCAATTTCTTCTCACCATTGTGAAGAAACACTAACTGGAATAGGAAGCACTGAAATGCCCTCCTCTAAGGGCATCCTGAACCTTCACCAGGATCCAGACTGCAATATCCTACTGAAGTCCCAAGTCACCACTCTCCATTAACTCCTTCTTAGGATCTAGCACAAGCCCACATCTTTTCCATTTTGGAAAGTTTTATGAGTAGAAAAAGGAGGGGGTGCTATTTTAAACTGGAGTGTATTTGTTGTTGGGCATCTGCATTCAGGGCCTGTTCAAACTCTGCTCTGTGCTCTTGAATGACCTGTTCATGATTAATTTGTTGCAGAGGCTTCTCCTCTCTCATGTCTATGGACAGAGTGGACATGACCAAACTTTGAGTGTCCCCAAGTTCCTTTCCTGTCTCATGGTTCTGTGACTTAGACAGCAAGTGCTGGATACAGTGTGGCACCTGTGGAGGGTGAAAGTCAGATTCCCAGGCTGTAACAAAAATGTCAGCGTTACAAGAGGAAGAGTTTGCTTTGACTCTGGGTCAGTCAAAAGGACTCAATCCAGGCTTGTTTGTGGCCTAAGGTGAGGCAGCATATCATGGAGGAGTGCGTGTCAGGGCAAACTCCTCACCTCATATCTGGGATGCAAGAGAGAAGCAGAATGAGGCCAGGTCCCACAGTCCTCTTCAAGCACACACCTCAGGACCTTGAATCCCCAACAGATCCCACCTCCTATGTCCTCTTGGGAAGAGGATGATTCAGGGACTGACCTTGAAAACTTGGCCTGTGGACAGTCCTGAAGGCATTTCTGTTGGGCTTCACTCCTGGTGTGGCATGAGACACATCCATGCTGAGACAATTACTAGGTTTCCCTGAAGACCAGACTGACCAGCACCCTCTCTGCAAAAAAGGCCCAGAACCATCAATTTGGTGCCCTTGCTTTATCCTGCAGCAAAGTATGAGGCCACCTCTTGAGTGGAGAGTTGATACAAAGAGTTGAACAGAGGCCTCTGGGGGGTGACCAGGTCTCTGACACCCCTGCTGTCCTTGCCATGTCCCTGCTGCCCCTGTGCAAATGTCATGCTATCTGTGCAAGAGTCCACAATGCCACCTTGATGGGGCTCAGCCTGTTCCCTGGGCAGTGGCAAGGCCCCACCCTCAGCCTGCAAAGCCCCCCTGCCAAGGCCACAGGAAGACTGCAAGCCTTATAGATAGAGGGAAGGGGTGCAGAGCACTTGGGCTTCTGTTGGTGTGTCAGTTGGGGGGTGTTAACCCCATCTCTTTTTCAAACCCCATGGCAGTCCTAGCATGTAGGTGTTCTAGGGCTACTCAGGGAACACCAAGGATAAATATTGCAAAGAAAGGCATTTCTTTCATTAGAGATCACCCTGGACCAGCATGCCAGAGAAGGGACCCTGCAGCCCTATCCTGGTCAGGAACCATCCCTTGAGCAAGTGTCACCCTGCAGGCCAGGAATGCCCTCCATCTCAGCCAGGAGGTTTTAGTGGTGGAAAAAGAGAGGGAAGGTGTGGAGAGTGACCCTTGGTCTATGCAGTGCCTACCCTGGCATCCTAAAGCAGCCTTTTCTCCTGCAGATGGCACTGTAGGATACAGCCTCATAATCCATGCATTACAAACATAGCCACTGAGCACACGGTGTCATCCTCACCCCTGTGGCTTTCCCAGTGCCACATGAGTTGCCTGCTGTGATCTCTGACCTTCACATGAGCACAGTCATGGGTGATTTTTCTGGGGCTACCACAGGGAGGGCAGGGTGCTCCCAGCCTGTCCTCCCCTGGGCACAGGTAAGCAGGGTCCTGCTGGACACCAACCTTACCAACCCACTGCCATCTAGACACTAGGATATTTCCTTATATGTCAGAATCAGGACTTCCTTGTCTGCCCCAGCTGTTCTGTGCACATATGGATCATATCACTGCCATAACTGTCCATGGTCACCAGAGGACAGGGTGGCACCAGCACTGGCGATCCTGAGAGCCTTGATCTGCAAGACTCAGTCAACTCTAATTGAGGGACAAATTCCACAGCAGACACACCATGCACAAACACCACCTTACACATCACACAGCTCAAACAATGCAAAACAGAGAACACACCCCATGCCACACAACCCACAAACTCAACAAAGCACCCACCACAAGCATCTACACCTTCTTACACATCACTGAACACACAGAACATAACACAGCACTGACCATGTGCACACACACACCTCCTTAAACATCAAGAAACACACAAAATGCAATACAACACACAACACGTGCACACAATTCCTTACATAGCACACAACAATCACAATATGACACAGCAAATACCATGGACACACACTCTCTCACACATCACACAACACAAAAATGCAACACAGCACCCACCACATGTACACACCTCCTTCAGTTTTATATCACACATCATGCAACACCACATACACCACATGTAAACAACCTTCTTACACATCATACTACACAATGACTACGCTGAAAAAGAGCATACATCACATGCACACACACCTTCTTACACATGCTAACTATGTGAGTAAGGAGGACTTTGAGGTGTATAAGGAAGGCCTCTGTGGTGAGTAAAATGTAGTTTCTGAGATGTGTTTTGTGCTCTCTGAGATGAGAAGACCACTAGAATTTTTTATAATGACTGTAAAAGGAGTAGAATAAGAACTCACTGAGTTGTTATAGTGTTTTCTGAGGCGCATATGGACTACAGTTAGGGTGAATAGTGAGAACTTTCTGAAGCATGCAGTGAGGGCTTTCTGAGGTTTGTATGTAAAAGCTTCTAAGCTGTAAAGTGAGGGTTATATGATGTGTGTAGGTGGGTTATGTGAGGTGTGTCAAAGGGCTGCTTCCAGTGTGAAAGGGCCCCATTTTGTTATTAGTGAGGACTCACTGAGGTGTATAGGGAGGGTGCTCTAAGTTGAAAAGAAAGGGCTCAGCGAGGTGTGTAATCAGAGACATCTGAGGTGAGTAGTGACCATTCTCTGAGATGAATATGGAAGACAGATAGATAGATGTTGAATGGAGATCTCTCTATGATGTGTAAGTAGGGCTTTCTGAGATGAGTAAGGTTGGTACTGTGAGTTTTGCAGTCTAGGTTCTCCGAGGTGCTTAGGGTTTTCCCTATGAGGTGTTCAGGAGAAATCTATGAGTGGTGTAGGAGATTGTTTTGACTAATTAAGAGTGCTGTGTGGGCTGGGTTTGTGGTTCAGTGGTAGAGTTCTTACATAGAATGCTCAAGGCACTCAGTTCAATCCCAGGACCACATAAAAGACTAAATAAACAAAATAAAGCTCTTGTGTCCATATACAACTAAAAATATTTTTTAAAAAAGAGTATTATATCAGTTTGGTAGAAAGAGGCCCTGAACAGTCATGAGATCCCTCTGAGGCTAGTAGGGAGATTACACTCAGGTGTAGTCAGAGGGATTTTGAAGAGAATAAGGAAATTTCTGAGGTATACAGGAAGGGAACTCAAAGGAGTATCATGAGGACATTTAGGTATGTGTCAGTAAGTCTTTTGGTTGTGTACAGAGGGATATGTGCTGAGTAGAGAGGGGTATCCGAGATATGTAGTTGGTGTTTTCTTAGTTTTATAGAAAGTGAATTCTGAGGTTCATGTGCAAGGCTCTTTGAGACTGTGAAGAACTTGCTGGTGTGTATTGAGTGGGCGATTCAAGGTATTTTTGAATTGCTCAATAAATTGTGGAGAAAGAAAACAGCCCTCTGAGGTGTTGAGAAAGTGTGATTAATGTAAGCAGGAAGGGTACTCTGAAATGTGTAGGGAGGTATACTTGTGAGTAGAGAGGACTTCCTGAGATATGCAGGTAAGCATTTTTGTGGTATGTAGAAAGGCTTTCTGAGATGAGGAGTGAGGGTTGAGGTGTGTCAGGAGGGCATGAAAAAGGGTAGATTGAGGACTATCTAAGATTTATTGGAACATATTTGTTACATGTGTATAGACTGGTCTTAAGGTGAATAGTGAGGGTATTTTGAGATGTGTAGGGAGAGCACTGAGATATGTAGGGAGATCTCTCTGAGGTTTGTAGGGAGTGGATTCTGAGCAGTATAGGGAGGGCTTTCTGATGTGTAGGAGGGCTCTATAAAGTGAGTCAGAGTGCTCCTAGACATGTGTAGGTGGGCCCCCTAATGTTATCAGGAATAGCTCGCTAAGGTTTATATGGCAGGTGCACTGAGGTGTGTATAAGTCGTTCAGGTAGTTGTGTAGAGGAACTTCTGAGGTGAGTAGTAAATGTTCTCTGAGGTGAGTATGAAGGACATACATATGTTGCAGAAAGTCTCTCTGAGTTTTGTAAAGAGAGTTTTCTTAAGTCTGTAGGAGCTCTTCATGAGTTGAGAAGGAGGGCACTTGACCTGAGTGGCAGTGTGCCCTTCAGTAAATAGGAGGGTTAATTGAGGTGTGTAAGGGCATACTCTGTATGGAACAAAAGACCATTCTGAGGTCCATAGGCAGTTAAACTTGAGTTGTGTACTAGAAAATCTCTGAGGAATGTAGTCATGACTTTGATTGATGTATAGAGGGTACTATAAAGTGTGTAGGAGTTCTATGTAAGGTGCATAGGAGTTTTTCATCATGTAATTGGGAATGTTCCCTAAGGCAAGTAAGGTTTATTGGAAAGACTTCTGTGGTGAATTGAAAGGGCTCATCATGGTGTGTAGTTACCTCCATATATTGTCAGTAGTGAGAGCTTTCTGAGATGAGTAAGGAGAAAACACTGAGATGTGAAAGAAGTACTCTATTAGACTTATAGCAGCTCTTTCTGGAGTGTGTAGAAAGGACATTCTGAGGTGTGCATGGATTGCCCAATTATGTGCAGAGGAACACTTTCTAGGGTGTGTATTGATGGTCATGTGAGATATGGGCTATGAATGGAGGAATACCTGGTGTGTAGGTAGGAGCCTTTCAGTAGGGAGGGCTCTCTGAACTTTGTACTTTATAATCTATGAGGTGTGTAGGATGGCTCCCTGAAATGTGAAGAATGTGCCCTTTGAGGTGTGGAGGGAAGTTGCTCTGTGGTGCTTAGGAAACACATTTGAGATGAGTAGAGTGAGTTCTCTGATTATTATGGTTTTGGTTTTCTGAGGTGTGAAAGAACAACTCTATAATATGTAAAGTTAGGGTTATCTGGGGTTTATAGGGAGGGATCACAAGATATGTTGTGGGAGCCACCTGAAGTATGTGAGATGTGTTTGAGGTGTGTAGAAGGAATCTTTGATGTGAGTGGGAGTGCACCATAATGTGCATAAGAAGGCTCACTTGTGTTGTATAGGAAGTTGTGAGTAGGAAGGGCATTCTGAAGTGAATGATGGTGTTCAGAGGTGAATAGAAAAGCATTATCATATGTTTATAAGAGCTTACAAAAGTTTGAGTGAGAATTCACAGAGGTGAATGGGGTATAATTTTTGCCTGAGTAGTAAAGGCATTCAGAGATGTGTAGAGAGGGAACTCTGAGGTGTGTTAAGAGGGATCTCTGGTTAATAAGGGAAGAGGCTGTAACCTGTGCAGCGAGGGCTCTATGATGTGTGTAGAAGTATTCTATGAGGTTTTCAGAAGGGCTGCTTGAGGTTTGTGGGAAGGGCAACTACAGTTATTAGGGAGGACTTCCCAAGGTGTATATTGAGGGCAATATTAGTAAAGCAGAAAAGGCTCAGAGAGTGGGCTCCAGAAGGACATCTGAGGAGAGTAGTGAAAATTCTCCAACCTGATTAGAGAAGACAACATGATGTTGAAAAGAGGGTGTTTCTGCGGTGTGGGATGATTACTCTCTGTGGTGTGCAGGTAGGATTTACTGAGATCAATAGGGCAGTTTTTACTTATTTTGCATTATGGGTTCTGTGGTGTGAGTAGGGATGATCATCTGAGGTATGTATGAAGAGCTCCAGAGATGTGTAGGAATAGCAGTTGATGTCAGTAGGGAGGGCATTCTGAGATGTGTAGAGAGATATTTTTGTGGTGTTAGGAAGGTCTCTTTGACACGTGAAGAGACGGATCACTGAGGTATGAAGTGAGAGCACACACAGGTATATAGTGTTTTTCCTCTGAAGTATGTATGAGGGCTATATGAGGTGTGTAGGAGGGCTTCTTGATGTAAGAGTGTTCCCTAAGGGGAGTAAGAAGGGCTATTTGAGATGTGTATGGAAGCCTTGTATTTTGAATAGAAAAGGCACTGTTTGGTGTAGTGAGGGTTCTTGGAAGTAGGTAATAGGGCACGCTGAAGTATTTAGTGATGGTTTGCAAAGGAGTGGAGTGAGGACTCAATATTGTAGGGACATCTATCTGAGGTGGGTAAAGACTGTGGTTAGAGTGATTAATGATCACAATCTGAGATGTATATGGAGGGTACTTTGTGTTGCATGAGGAGAGATATCTTAGGATTTTATGGACAGGCATCTGAGTTTTATAGTGAGGTCTCTATGACATGTGTTAAAGCATTCTATGAGGTGTGTGAGAGGGCTCCTTTATGTATGAAGGAGAGACACTTGAGGTAATTAGGTAGGACTCACTGAGGTATTTATGGGGGGCAGTTTGAGGTGAGCAGAGAGGCTCAGGGAGTTGTGCATGGAGACACTTCTGAAATGAGTAGTGAGAGTCTTACAATGTTGGTTTTTTAAAATATATTTTTACTTGTAGATGGAAACACCTTTATTTAATTTATTTTTATGTGGTGATGAGTATCGCACTCCCTGCCCGCAGGGAGACGAGACACAAACCTGGTTCTTTTCAGCCTTTTTATTTTGCGCGCTTACTTCCTCATAGTTCTTTCTTTGTTCTCTTTCTTTGTTCTCTTCTTTCGAGGAACTTACACTCCAATATATGCATTACCGTAACCAATCAGCATTAGAGCACGAGGGGAGAGCATGAACAGATACAGGCAGTAAATGCAGACATGCAGTGATCATGCACTGTCCACGAGGGAACTCAACCAATCCCTGGAACTTCCTCAAAATAATGTCAGTTGTTTGTGCAAAAGTTAACTGCTCTGGCTCACTGCCAGGCGCCATCTTAGCCTTACCTAGGGCCAGGGGTCCCGGACACCCCGACAGTTCCCCCTTTTTTATTATAAAATTAAGGCTCGGGACCGTGCCTGTCTTAGGCGGAGTGGTCAACCACCGTCCTTACCCGTCATTGGATAACTGTAGAGCATGCTACAGCTCCTGTCTTAGGTCGGTACGGGATCACCTCCTTCCTTACCCGTATGACTACCGGTCCAGCATCGTGAGCCATACTTGTGGGGAACTGCCGGCCTCTAGGGCAGTCATGGCATGATGGAAGATGATGCGATCTCTAGCATAATCTTGGCGCATGCGCATGATAAAGCACGTGAGGAAGATAACAGTAATAACCATGAGGATAAATAAAGCTCCCATTCCTGCCCATTGCTTTACAAAGCTGAAAGAAGAGGATATCCAACTTAGCACTTCAGACATTGGCGCTATATCGACTCTAGTAGCGTTAAGGCTAACAATTTGAGATTTAAGAATAGCAGTAAGATTATCAAATTCATAAGACCAGTTGGTACGAAGCTGAACAGATAAGATTCTAGACAAGCTTGCTGCATAGCTGAAGTTATGGTAAGCTACAGGTGTAACGCACAGTCCCGTCAGATGATAAATACATCCCACGTTTAACAGTTCCTGTAAAATGTCCATTTGTTCTTGAAGTAAGTCTACTCTTTGATTTATAAGGAGTATGCCTGCTGTTAGATGTTGGTTTAGGGTCTCTTTAGTCTGTAAGGCTGCAGCTGTATTTTCGGCCAAGTGATTGACTGCTGTTGCTGTAGGTATGGCAGTTGCTAGTGCTGCTGTTGCAGAAACCACTATTGCAGTGACCATAGTCGCTGTGATGCCAAATTCTCTCCTGTTTCTTGATAGTAACACTGGCAATTCTGCATCTGTAACAGAGACTGGGACTGGTAGGAATGTAGGAACACACATTAAGTCTGCCAGCAGGAACCCTAGAAGCATTTTAACATTGAGAGATAGCACAAATCTGAAGTACAATTGAGAGAAGCAGTTGTTTTGTTACATAGTTGAACTGTTCCTCCTAAGAGACTAAAAAGAGGTTGTAAGTTAGTTTATTCCGTGGAAACACACAAACTGAGCCGCAGCTCCAGTAAAGCACCGGGTTACCCTTATTACCCAGAGTTAAAAAAAAACCCCAAACAAAGAGACAAAGAGAAAGTTTATCTTTAGGGGACCTGAAGGTCTCCTTTATTCCCCCTTTTTGTTTATCATGGATAGAATCTTATATCCATTTGTCCATCCTGCCTCGGTTATCAGTTTGCTTAATCATTTGGTACTGTTGAGTAAGGACCATAGTTTGGATTGTTTAAAGGGAATAATACAGACTTCTCCCGGCAGGGAGAAAGGGGCCGTGGCTGATATTTCAAAAGTCCCGAGAAGTGAGCGCACCCTACATCCCCTATAGGTCAAAGTTTCCTTTGTTCTTCAGTTCTCTCCCCCCTTACCTTACTCTCCTTCCTGCCTTCGTGACTAGGCCTGGTTTTGCATTAAGTGAGAAACCATGGGCAGGGGGAGGGCCAAGGTGATTCAGGCAGGTAAGGGCCCAGGGGGCATTAATTAGCATCTCCTTGCTTGCAGTCCTTGATAAAGGCAGGTAAATTTGGTAATCAATGGGCTCCGGAGATCCTTGACATTTGCAAAGGCAGATGGCTTCATGGCTTCATTTCCTCGAATTGACCCGATTCCCTATTTCTACACTAACTACCTGTCCTTAATTCTGGCTTCATTCCCCACTTTAGCTATAGGAACTCCCAACTGCTTTAAGGAAAAGGGGGCGTCGGTCGTTCTGGCTGCTTCGAAGCTGAAAGGGGGCAGTGAGGGGCAAGCAGTTTGGAGTTCCTTTTTTTAAAAATCGGGTCAATCGAGGGGTCCGAGGTAGAAGTCTGGTTGGGGAGGAGCAGATTGTAAAGTCATCTGGGGGTGGGTGCTTCTATGATAGAAGAACAAAAAGACAGGAGTACTGAAATGAAATTAGTACAAAGTAAATGTTGCAGCATCTGGAACATGCCACTGAGTATCATGAAAATGACAGAAGTCAATCTTTCACCAGGAGGTGGAAGAACTGAGAAATTGTTCCCATAACTAGACCTAGCAAAGGCTGGAAAGGACAAGGCCTTTATTTGGGAACTTTAACATTGTCCAGGTTATCAGGAATGTAAACACAACATTTAACTCTTAATGTCATAGATATCCCAAAAAATATAGTTAAGCTACTTAAGTCATCTGATTTTGTAAAATATCCCTTTATTGGTATGACCTGTGTTTAGTAGAGAGCTCTATACTTCTGTTACTTAGGGCTAGGTAATCATACGAGCAAACATAGATTAAGTCTACCTGTGTAGCTTAGGAAGATCTGCAGGCCTTAAACTGACTAAAAACTTCTGACTCTGGCAGTTTCTCTTGATAGTTATCAGGCACATTTGCTGAAGAATCTTTCTTTCATTTGTAGCTTCCAGTCTTTATTCTAGTGGACTAACATAAGTGTACATCTTAAGTTACATTTAATTATTATTTCTCTTAAATGCCCAAGAATGGCTATATATTGGTTTTCACTGTTTTGCTGGGTGTCTAAGATCAAGCTGGTCAAATTGACCTGGTTCCTGTCTTGTTAAAGAGTCAGCTGAGTTCCCACAGGGGCCACTTGTAGAGAACTGAAGAGCAGCTTCTTAGCTCCTCCAGTACCATTGGTTAGGCAGGGTCTCCTTGATGAGGTGACTTCCTTAGGAAGCATTAAGGGATGTCTCCCTTTTTTCATGACCCTCCCCTGCAGCAGATGCACTGAGTGATTTTTCATCCTCTAGTCTCAACAATCTCCTTGATCAGGAGGTTGTGTGACCCAGAGTTGCAGCACTCCTTAGAGAAGTCCTCTTATTCCCTGGGTTCAGGCTGACTGAGGGCAAAAGATCCAAATACTGGCCTATCTTGCCTTCTGTATTTAATTCCAATCTCTAAGTTTGATCTTAATCATCCAGCAAGCCAGTTTCACCAGTCATAAAGTGAGAGTACTGGGCTTTAACTTTAATGTTCATAACTATACAGTTATTTACCCTTTTATCTAACTGGAGTCTGCATTAGTACTGGAAGTTACTACTATCTGTTCTGGTATCTGTTAGGTGATGGCTTATTATCACAAGTTACCTAGGTTGCCTGTTCTTGAAGCAGCTACTTCTGCAAAACATTAACAGGTAACAGTTTTACAAAATGAAATTAGCAAGAGTAAAAATATATTCTGCTTGTATAATAGCTATCTTGAATTTTGACTGAGAACCACATTATATTTCCTATTTGAGATCATAGTAATTTTACAACAAAAAAACAATCTATTGATTATAACTTTAAATAAGCTGAAGTCTGACTTATTTTGGAGTCACTCTAACATGCAGTAAGGTGGGAGGCAGAGCCTTATCTCAGGTAAGGCGTGACTCTTTATAGATCTTAAGTGTTCTAATCCTACAACTAATTTTTGCCCCTTTTGCCATGACCAGCATGACCAAATTTTCAAGTTCAGTGAGGGTCAAAGGAGTATTAGAAAATAAAGGTTTATAAACACAGATTTTGAAGATTAAGCTGAGATCAGATGGAGCTCTATTCTCTGATGGAAATGCAGACCTAAAGAGTTATGTTAGCAATCTTTATACATGTCTTATTATTTTAGAGACTATGTAAGCATTATTCTTTGTTTTTAGGAGAGTTATAGAGACTAGACCATCTATGCAACTTTTTCCCACAACTGCAAAGTACAATGTTAGGAACTCTGTGTAGCTCTCAAAGAAGTCCACTGTCCAAAGTTACTGTAAGGTGGGCAGGAACTAGAGAAGGGAACTGATGAAACACTGGTTACCTAGCAAAACAATTTCTTTCTGCCCAAGAGCTGTGTGCCTGATATCAATGTAAGAGCTGATAGGACTCCTGTCCAAAACAGGAATCAATCAAAGAAAGGCTGAGAGAGCTTTTAACTTTTCTTTTGTGTAGCAAAATGTTTTCACCCTTTTTTTTTTGTTTTGTTTTGTTTTTGTGGTGCTGGGGATTTGAACCCAGGGCCTTGGGCTCGCGAGGCAAGCACTCTACCGACTGAGCTATATCCCCAGCCCTGTTTTCACCTTTTACAATATGAACCTTTAAACAAATCAGGCTGTCACTAACTCTTAGATATATATTTACATTTAAATTTTTATCTCAGTGAAATAAGTGACCAATTTTACATATACCTTACTGATAATATGTCCCATAATAGAACATTAAATGATAGAAATAAATTCCCAATTAAAATTTACTCTTTATAAGTTTAAGATTACCATTACAGACAAGTTTAATCTGGAGAATAGCAGCTTGATAAATTTCCTGCTTTAAAAACTTGTATACCTGGAAAATATGAACACATTTAATATACAACTAGAAACCATTTCACAATTACCTTGACACCTTTTTTCTTACCAAATTTAGTTTTTAAAGAAAAATTTAGACTCTGTAACACAGTACAATACTTTAACAGTTGTTTAACCATAATTGTATACACCCCAATTTTTAAGACTAATTGTTCTAAAGAATAAAACTTAATAGACACAAAGTTAAGAGTAAGTTAGTGTTTCTAAGAAATCCTTGCCATTTTATCATGTCATTTTACCATGTAGATTAAACTTTGGTTTATATCAACACATTAGTATTTCACTTTAGGAAAAACCTTAAATAGCTTTAGCTGTTTTACATACATACAACCAACTTAGTTATACACAGACTTGTTGAAACTTGCCCTTTACTTACACACAGACTTTCTTACCCAGAAACATTTCCTTTTTCCTTTTACTAAATACATTTCCATACCCAGAACCTTTTATTTTCTCTTTCCTATTTGTTGACCCCTTTTTGTTCACATTCTGAAACAACTCTTATGAAATTTCTGAATTTAGATAAATCACTCTATTTTAATAAGATTAAATATTTTGTTGTTTATAGTACTCTTAATTGAAACACAGTTGAAACTTTTGGGACCCTTTATATATAGAATTTTACTTGTTAGGACATAACTCTTAATAACCTTGTTTCTAGTTTAGTGATGACACAAAGCAATCGTAAACCCTTTTTATTTACCAACCTATGAAAACACCAATAATGTTTAAGTATGTTACCCCATGTAATTTAAGGAGTTAAAAGTACTTGATGTTATTTAACAATTAGCATTTTAACTTTGTAAATTAACCAGACGTCTCTACAAACACATTTGAGTAATCCCATACATGTTAACTCCAATTTATTTATTTTATAAAAACCAAGATATCAGACAAGTGTCCTGAACAGGATCTGTTGCCTCTTTCCTGCTGAAGAAAAGTCCTAGAAGCAATTGATATTAGACATTGTTTAACATTAACATTTCATTAGTTTGACCACCTGGAGACTTGCAAGTTATTTTTAAAGATATTTTACTTTTATTAGTTTACCCAATTTAAATTGAACCTTTTTAAATCACGTGAATAAAAGTATTTGGATCCATTTTTAAATTTTAATTTTAAGAGCGCTCAGTTTTGACAAAACATGACATTAGACAGCACAACATAACACATAACACAAAATCAAAGGCCTTGTAACTTTATAGGTAAATGTTCATTGCAATGAAACAGATGTTTAAAAACTACAGTTGAATAAAAAATAGAACTGATCAAAAAGAAAAAAAATCATTAACCTAGGTATGCAGGATCAAAATTATGAGTTCAAAAATACAGCATTAAAGAAAAAACAAAACAAACGAAGAATCCTAGAAAATAAGTTAAGTTTAAAACGGACACCTTTTTTTTTTCTTTTCTTCAGGTTACCCCTCCTCCTTCCCGCTGAGACTGCTGTAATTTACATTCCATTGCAGGCTTTGACAAGGCCAGGCAGGGGGGAGGGAGGATCACCCAGGACTTTTTAACCCTTTTTTTCCTGGTTGAGAAATCAGGTTTAGGTTTGAATGCAGAAAATCATGAAACAATTATCTCCCAATACTTATGGGGACTATGGCTACTATTTTATGTTCCCACTGTGGAATATTCCATGACTTTTTAGCAACTCCCTAAGAGGCTGTTGCATTCTAGTTTTGGAGAGTTTTGTTCCCATGGTCAAATTCTAATACTGCTAAGAGCTAACCCAATCACCCAGATGAACCACACAAACAGCACGAAAAGTACACACACCACACACACAATTTGGTACCCCTTCATAAATTGAAACTAACTAATTTTACTGGGCAACGAGTCTGCCTTCTGTGAACTTTTACCGGGCTTTCAGCCTATTAACCTCTCTCTGTTACCGGGCTTAAAGCCTATTAATCTTTCTCTGTTACCGGGCTTAAAGCCTATTAATCTTTCTCTGTTACCGGGCTTAAAGCCTATTAATCTTTCTCTGTTACCGGGCTTTCTAGCCTTACTTACTTTATTACTTTATTGCTTTATTATTTTATTACTTTATTACTTACCACTTAACTTACCCTTGTCTGTGAAAAATTATTGTTCTTATGAAATTTCTGAATTAGCCTAGTTTTAGACAGTTCTGTTCCTATGATTAAATCTTACAGCACTAAGAGCTCCAAGCACACAAACAAGCCACACAACAAACACAAAAATAACACACCACACACACAGCTCTGATCACTGCTCGGACTCAAGGTCTTAATATGAACATTGTACTTTATACTGGATCCCTGCACTGACGGACTCAAGGTCTTAAAATGAATATCACTGCTTAGATTTACCTTTTAATTACTTCAGCTTGTCACAATGCTGCGAACGTCGAGACTGTCTCACTATCTTATCCTCGGACTATTTATGTCTTGAATTGAAAAACTTACTCTCGGACTATTTACGTCTTGAATGAAAACTTACTCTCGGACTATTTACGTCTTGAATGAAAGAAAAAAAAAAACTTACTCTTACTTTACCTGTAAGGCTCCCGGGTCTTTTGGCACCACCTATCCCACTCCCTGCCCGCAGGGAGACGAGACACAAACCTGGTTCTTTTCAGCCTTTTTATTTTGCGCGCTTACTTCCTCATAGTTCTTTCTTTGTTCTCTTTCTTTGTTCTCTTCTTTCGAGGAACTTACACTCCAATATATGCATTACCGTAACCAATCAGCATTAGAGCACGAGGGGAGAGCATGAACAGATACAGGCAGTAAATGCAGACATGCAGTGATCATGCACTGTCCACGAGGGAACTCAACCAATCCCTGGAACTTCCTCAAAATAATGTCAGTTGTTTGTGCAAAAGTTAACTGCTCTGGCTCACTGCCATCTTAGCCTTACCTAGGGCCAGGGGTCCCGGGCACCCCGACAGATGAGGACAAAACTCAAGGCCTCACAAATGCCAGGCAAGTGCTCTACCACTGAACTGCAACCACAGCCCCAGTATTTGTTGTTTTGTGACTGACAGTTTAGTTACAATAACATCTTCAAGATTCTTGAGTGACTCCCTCAGACATTTATTTTCCTGTTCCAGGAAGAAAAATATTTCATGGTGTGTCCACACCACATTTTGTGTATATGTTACTTTTCTTTTGGGAATTGAATTTTTTCATATATAGATTATCATTAGTAATGCTACTCTGAGAACTGGGGTACATATAATAACATGAGTTTCTACATTAATTTATTTTTAATAGATCAATGAAAGGATATTGATTAGGTAGCAATGCATGGTAATAAAGATTGACATATTGAGCTGGACAAAATACAGCTCATTGGAGCATTTATTTAAAGGTACTCTACACTCTTAATGTCTTTAAAGTGGATAACCCATACCTTGAAGGTGACACCCACTTTATAAGAATCACTTGCTGACACAAAGCAGATATTTGGCCTTTGTGTTAAATCAGAAAGCTCCATAATTGACATTTGCATGACAAACTTTTATTCACATATATTGAAGCAAACAGGTAACAAACATGCATGTTTATATTTATTTAATTCAGAGTGCATATATTTTTTGCCATGATTTATTTTTCATAAGCCAATTTATTGGCATATTATGAGAACTTATCCATTACTCAGTAGTTAAATATGTACTCTATTCCTCAAAAATATTTCAACAAATTAATAATTTGTTATTTATTACAGAGAAGCAGGAAAGGACTTGTGCCATAGCCACTGAATACCATCATCTGGATCTAATGGCAAATAATTTCATTGTTACACATAATTCTTGAAGAGGAGAAGATGCAGTCCAATTGTACATTAACACAAAGAAACTCATGAGCAGCCAGATAGTCCAGGTGCCCCTCTGTATAAGGGATGCTTTTGGAGAAAGGCAGGTATGGTGAAGGTGCTGGAAGTGACTCTTATGCCTGGCCAAGAGGGTCATCATGTACCCACTAGAGAGGGCCATGCACCCTATAAGAAAAACATCCTATAATGCATCTAGTATAAAAAAAATAGATGCTGGATTAAGTAACACATTGTTTAAATTATGCAGGATTCAGTAATAAATACAAGACAATGTGAAGTCATATTGGGGATGGCAGTAGAAGGTAATGAGAAGTGAGCACTAAAGAACATGTAGAATACCAAGAGAAACACAAGGTTCTAGGGCTAATGTTGATGGCCTGGAGGATACTAGCAGGCAGGTGGCACAAGGAGAACCCTCAAAAACTCATACAAATAGATTAGTGATTTAAATTTCGTATCATCCCAGATATTCTGAGATACAAAAACATCTGTAGTTATGAACCCCATAATTAGTAGGCGTACTAGGTCTAAGAGACAAATGATGAATTTAGTGGGCTTGAGCACATTCTGAAGAAGGAATGTGAAGATGTGCAAAAAAGAAGGATGATGTCAGCTGAGATCTCAGTGCCAAATTCAAAGAAAAATGCATTTATTATGCTAATAAAATCATATAGCTTGTTGGTCTTTTTCATCTTTTGAACAAGAAATTATTGTGGGAAGCCTTTTTATTCTATCAGAATAAGGCAGTTTATTGTCTAGTTTCCTTAAGAGAATGGCTCCACTAACTCCATCCTATCCTGTTCATCACAAAAGAAGATCCTCCCAGCTTCTATAAATAACAATAATGTTGTGAGAGGTTACTGCTGGTATAGCCAGATTTGTCACAGTTCCTCTCATTTAAAAAAGTATCGACTCTTGTATGTTTACTGAATAGATAATTTTATCAGTAACAGATATACAGTCAACATAATTCTGGGCCAGTTAGACCTTTTTCCATCCATGTTGGAGGCTGATGAGAGACACCCATATTTGGTGTCTGAACAGTGACTTTTCTGGAGGGTTTTACAAGAAAAAATAAAGTTAAGGTGTTGGCCCCTTTCCCATGGGAAGAGCACACATATGAATAAGTTTAGTAATAAGAAAGGAAAGGGAATTTGATTGTGTAATGTTAAGTTTGGGGAATTTGGTCTCTACAGAGAGAGAAATAAAAATAAAATTATTCAGCTATATTCAATGCTTAGCCTGTTTTAAAATTCAGTGGCAAGAATGCAACTTCCACAGTTCCTGAAATGTAAATGGAGAACAGGTTGATTTAAATACTACAGATTTTATCAGGAAGGTCTGCCTGCATCTCTGACTGTTTGAGACTGAGGCCTACCTTGGCTGAGATGAGTGCAAAAGTTTAGAATCCTGGGAAGAAAAGATTCTAATCAGTATTTAAGGGTAAATCTCTATGGAGAGATAAAATTACTTAACTATCCTGAAAACCATCTTAACACAAAAGGGACAAGATGTACAAAGAGATGATCTTGCTCAATTTTTATAGGTGATTCAGGTGATTTTCTGAGGAGGAATCACTTGATTCACATGCTTGTGAAAAACTAGGCCAGAAATTCTATGTACATTGTCTCTCCACTAATATGCCTTGGAGCACAGTTGAAAATGTAGAGAAAGTTTGGACTGTAATAGAAACTTACTTTTATTTGGGCAAAGATGCTGATTTATGGACTTTAAGAGATTTAATCATGGTACTTAGAAATGTTGTTAAGAGCTTTAAATCTAAGAGTCAGTAATAATCATCCATCCAGATCTCTTTTTCTTCTGGGAACATATTTTAAACATTTTTACTAGTTGAGCAGTTCCCCATTGAAAAGAGATACGAATGGTGAGGGCAAAACTTCTATTCAGAGGACTGAGAGGCATTCAGATATACAGGAAGATGAGTTAGTATGGCACCCTTGTAATTTATATTTGAAAGATCCTGCTCCAGTGACCCATCATGGCCCTAGAAAAGCACTTAAACACACAAGACCAAAAACTTCTACCACTGTTAATAAGGCAAAAAAGAAATTATCAAAATTCTGTTTACACCCCATTTTTGAACAAACTGTTTCTCCAAGTTGTGATGCAACAAAAAGAACTCATGTGTGTATTCCTTTTACAACATTAAGAAAATGAAAATTGGCATGCTCTGTGTATGGATCAAACATGCCATTAATACTTAAACTCTTACAATAAATAAGTAATGAAGTCCAACCACTTAATGACTGGCTCCTGCTAGCTACCTTCTGCCTTTCCAAAGGACTGTATTTAACATGAAAATCCAATCCAGTATGATAGACAATTGTTCAGATCAGGTAGAAATCAATATATTGAATGGAGTTCAGATTGCCTTAGATATGCTTTCTGGTTCAGGAAAATTTTCTGATTTGGGACAGCAATCACTTATGATTTTCAAACTTATGCTCAAATAAGTGAATGTGCACAAAGAGCTTGGAGAGAATTCCCTGCCCAGGGAGAGAAAACTCTAGAACCATCCAAATTTGGCAGAGGCCAGAGAGAAGTTTTCAGACTTTATAGCACATTTATATCAAGCAAAAAACTGTCTAATCAGTGATCTGAGTACCTCTAAAACTTTAGGTAGTCAATTGGCTTTTCTACATGCTAATAAAGCTTGAAAATTAGTGATTTGGCCAGACTGTAAGAAAGGAAAAATAATAGATTGCATTTGTTTTGTTCTGATGTTTAATTAACATGCTCAGAATTTGTAGCGATGACTGCCTCTGTAAAACAATTCATACAGCCTCCTTTAAAGGAGACAAATTCTATGAAGTGATGTTTTAGCTGTATCAAAAAAAGTTCAGTCAAAGAATATTCTAGAGATTTACACTCACTTTGGAAAGGGACACCATTGGACTAAGGAGTGCCATGCCCACATAGGTTTAACTGAGCAACCTGGGCTTACATGAATAAAAAAACTGGAATTGTTTGGACCCACCAAACAATGAGAATGTCACTTTCTATTCCAGAGCAGTCCTTGTTTCCAGCTCAGCCATTATTCAAACTTACCCAGTCTCCTTATGTGCAGGCCCACTCTCAAAATGCCTCTGAGAGGCCTTCTCTCTGGAGCAAAAGTGCTGGACCTCAATCACAACTCAAAATTTGTACTAACTCAAAAAATGGGTCAACAAATGATTCCTATGGGTATTTATGACCCTTTGCCCCTGGATACCATGGGTGTAATAATGGATAGGGGTAATTTAACTTCAAAAGGAGTTCAAGTTTTACTGGTTATTCTTGATAAAAAATTTAATAAAAAGCAAGATCTCTTAATTTTCTTTGACATCCAAACCTGCCCTGAAAATAAGAAATGGTGAATATGCCCTCAGCATCAAGATTTTCCTGGAAGAAATAATGTCTTCCTTATCTCCTTACAGATATCAGTGAAGGGTTATGCTGAAATTTAAATGGAAGATTCCTGCAGGTTTAGTAGGAAGCCAGTCTCAAATCCAAGAAAAAAAATGGAAAATGTGACTTTTACCTGAACTCCCAACTAATATAACCTAAAAAGTAAATTTATGGTACTTTACTAAAATAATTAATGTCTCTGTCATTTTTCCAGGACTTTTCCTTTTTTTTTTCTTAAATCCTATATTTTTTGAAGTCAATACTTTCTCTTGATTGGTACTATTTTTTATTCAAGTAGAGTTTTTGAACATCTGTTACACTGCAATGGAGATTCTACTATAAAAATTTACAAGATCTTTGCTTTTGTGTTATGTGTATATTGTGTTGTCTGTCCATATATAAGCATTCAAAACTCATGTACACAATATCAAAATTTATATATAGATACTCATAAATTACAATTAAAAATGGGTACAAATCTCATTAATTCAAGTGATTTAAAAAATCAATCTAAATTGTGTAAGCAAATGAAAGTAAAATGTTTTTAAAATTACTTAATACAAAAGTCTCTAGGTGGTCACACTTATAAAAAGTTGTGGTCTATAAAACATCTAGTATTAATTGTTCCTGGGACTTCAACATTAGAGATGATAATTACAGTTCAATTCACTTTTCTAAAAATCTTGGTATTCACAGTAAAATAAGTAAGTTAGATTTGACATGTATGGAATTGCTCAAATTTATTTTGCTAGAGACACCTGATTAGTGTGCAACAGTTAATCTGCTAACTGATAAATCACATTGAGTACTCTTAGCTCCTTAAATTCCATGGGTAACATATTTGAACATTATTGGTGTTTTCATAGATTGGTAAATAAAAAGTGTTTAAAATTGCTTTGTGTTGTCACTAAAAACAATTTTACTAAGAATTAAGTTCTAACCAGTTCAATTCTATATACAAAGGGATCCAAAATTTTCATCTGTGTTTTAATTAGAGTAATGTAAATACAATAAAGTATTTCATCTAATTAAAATGGAATAATTTACCTAAATTAAATAGTGTCATGAGTTATTCCAGAATGTGAACAAAAAAAGGACAACAGTTAAAAAGAAAAAATAAAAGATTCTAGCTTTGGAAATATATTTACTAGAATGAAAAAATATTTCTAGGTAGGAAAGTCTTTGTGTGGTGAAATACATGAGGGTCTAAGTAAGTGCTAAGAAAATCTGTGTGTAAATAAAGGGCAAATTTCAACAAGTTTCTGTGTAAGAAATTTGGTTATATGTATATGAGTCAATCAATTAAAGCTATTTAAACTTTTTCTAATGTCAATTACTATTGTACTGGTATAAACCAAAGTTTCATCCATATTTTAAAATTTCAAGAATTTCTTTAAAACACTAATTTACTCTTAAAATTGTTTTTATTAAGTTTTATTCTTTAGAAAAAATAGTCCTAAAAATTAGGGTTTGTACAATTATGGTTAAACAAAAAATTTTAGGGTATTGTACTATATTACAGAGTCTCAATTTTCCTTTAAAAACTAAATTTGGTTAATATTAATATATTGAGATAATCATTGGATGGTCACTCTTCTTTGTATATTAAATATATTCATATCTTCCAGGAATACAAAGCTTTAAAGTAGAAAATTTACCAAGCTACAGTTGTCAAACTAAATTGTCTGTAATGGTAACTTTAAACTTATAAAGAATAGTGAATTTTATTGAGAATTTATTTATATCATTTAACATCCTATAACAGGAACTGTTATCAATATAATATATGCAAAATTTTGTTATCTTCTACACTGAAATAAAAATAAAAATGTATGTCTAAGGATTAGTGAGAGCCTGGTTTGTTCAAAGGCTAAGATCATGAAACATGAAAATATTTTGTCACTTTGCTACATAAAAGTAAATTTAAAATCTCTCTCAGCCTCTCCTTGATTCATGTTTTTGATGAAATGTCATAGTATGTTGACTGATCTTTATAGAGAGTTGGGAAACAATGTATGCAAACTCTGTAAAACATTTAAATAAGAGGAAGGGATCAGCTACAGAACTAGAACACTTAGGATTTGTGAATACCCCCACCTTATTTGAAATAAGACTCTGCTTTCCATCTTACTGCAAATTATAATGGCTCCAAAATAAGCCAGTCTTCAACTCATTTAAAGCTACAGTCAAAAGATGCCTTTTTTGTTGTAAAATTACTGTGATCTCAAACAGGGGATATAATGTATAACTCAGCCAAAATTCAAAATAGCTATTATGCAAATGAAATATGTTTTTACTGTTGTTAATATCATTTTGTATTTTCCTTGGAATCTATAACTCTTGCCTGATTAATATTTTGCAGAAGTACTGCTTCAAGATAAAAAAACTAAATTAATTTGAGATAATAAGACATCACTTATAGGACAGATAAGATAATATAGACTCCAATTAAATTAAAGTGGTGTATATAACTGTAAAATTATAGGTATTGAAGTTAAAGCCCAAGACTCTTGCTTTGTGACTGATGAGACTGGCTTGCTGGATGTTTAAGATCGAACTTAGTGATTGAGAGTAAATTAAAGGGATCATAAAAACCAGTATTTGATACTTTCCCTCAGAGTCAGCCTGAATCCAGTGAACCAGAGAACTTCTCTAAGGAACTTTGCAACTCTGGGCAACATGACCTCTCGATCATGGAGATTAATGAGACCATTAGAGGAAGAAAAGTCAAACTGTGCATCTGATGCTGAGGAAGATCATTGGAAAAGGGAGACATCCCTGATGCCTCCAAGGGAAGCCACCTCACCTAGGAGACCCTACCTAGTGAATGGCACAACAGGAGCTAAGAAGCTGTTCTCAAATACCCCATGATTAAGCCCTGTGGGAAATCAACTACTTTGAAGGGACAGGAACAGGTAAATTCCACCAGCTTGGTCTTAAACCCCTACAAAAACAGTTAAAGCCAAAACAGCCATTCTTGGGCATTTAAAGAAGAAACAATAATTAAATGTAATTTAAATGTACATTTGTGTTAGCCACCTAGATTAAAGAAAGACTGGAGTTTACAAAAGAGAGAAGACTCAACATGTTATTTCCCATTGTCCAGTTGCTTTTGGAGTATTAGGATGTCCATTACAGATTGAAACTGATAATGCTCTGGCCTATAGTAGTTCTTTTCAACAGTTTTGCCACCAATTTTGTATTGAACACAAAACAGGTATTTCTTACAATCCTCAAGGGTAATCCATTGTAGAATGAACACATTTATCTTTTAAGCTACAATTACAAAAACAAAAAGGGGGAAATAAGAACCTGCAAATTAAACTTAATCATGCCTTTTTTGTTTTACACTTTTAAAATTGTGATTCTGAAGGTCACACAGCAGCTGAGACACTTATGTCATCCACCGTGACAGGTCCATTGGGTCCAGTTTGGTGGAAACATTTGCAAACAGGACAGTAGAAAGGACAAGATCCAGTAATAGTGGGGGGAGAGGTCATTTTTGTGTCTTTTCACAAGGAGCATTCTGCCCTACTTGGGTAACTGAACATGAAATGAAGCATGGAGGACCTGGAGCCAAGGTTCAAATGGTTGAAGTTTGAACCAGAGACATCAACTCTAACCTTCAGGGAAAACCAGAAGCCAAGTGGAGAATGAAGAGTAAAAACCAAGTGAACCAAACACTCCACCTGCCATCATGGGGATAAATGAGGAATCTGATTCAACAGGCTGAAAATATGACTCAACAATGAGAAGTTAAATATCCAATCACATTATTTGTAGCCATGTTTGCTCTATTCACTGTCATGTTGCCAGTCCCTCAGAACCAAGATCTGAGACCCCAAAACAGCTCTTAGAAACATTTTGTAATATATTAAATAGGGGGAGATATGGGAAGCCATCCTTATCTAGCAGAAATAGAGAGCTCCCTGTCTATTTCCCCTAAAAGAATGTCCCCCATAACTCCACCCTATCCTGTCCATCACAGAAGAAGCTCCTCCAAATATTGACCCCCCTTTACCTGTGTGTCTATAAATAAAAGAGAATTGGACTACACAATGTTGTTGCTAAAGGCCAGAGCTTGTATGGCCAGATCTGTCAGGCACTCTCACATTCAAAGACTATTGGCTCCTGTGTGTTTATTGAGTAGATAAATTTGTGGGTAATTGATTTACAGCCAACATAATCCTCTGACTGTTAACCATTTTCTCATATATGTGTGACACGACTGAAAGACCCCCACAATCAGAATATATATCTTAGGTGAAAATGAATAAAAAGTCTGTATTTAAATTAGTATCACCTTTATGAATTTCAGCCTATATTCTTACCCTAAGGAAATGTGTGGACTTTCCTCAACACATCCTTTCTCACTTCAGCTCTCAAGTCTCTCTTACAAACTGTACTTGCTATTTTTCTATTATTACCAAAACATGTCTGGAGTAGGTAATGATTATTAGGCTCCCACATTACATGTGTTTTTATATATATTCAGAATTACCATTTAGTATTGGCAATAATTTTTGATTATAATCTCATCTTGAAATTATCTGTGAAATGTCATACTTGTTTTTCATTTTTCTCTTTTTGATTAAGCTCAAGGTACATAATGAAAACTCTACAAGTTTTGGTGAATGGAAAAGGGAGGATTGCATAATAGTAGAGAATATTAACACTTTGAGGAAATGAATCTCAATGGAGTAGTTGTACCCATGAATATACTATTTCAGTGTTGCCTTAATTCTGATTTATTACCAGATGTAATATCTTTAATACATCAGCTGACCCAGCATTGAGAGGCATGCCCTCTAAGACACATTGTTTGAATTTTCATTTGTGAACTTCAATTGAGTTCAAATGTAATGTTTATGCTGAATATTATCATCCCATCTTTACAGTCTAGGCAATCATATTACCTATCATGTAGAACTATTATATGTGAAACATTAAGTGTCATATATGGAAGTATTTCTGAGATAATGACATCTATAAATATGACTACAACTATTTTTAAATTTTTCAGTTCTTCATACATTTGATTTTGGAGATTTAACTCAGGTATTTTAATAATGACTACTTCTTTTGCTGTCTCAGAAAACCTCTATAACATTAGAACATCTTAGCAATATGTGCAGAAAGAAATCTGGTGATATTTTAGGTCTGTGTTTGAATCCCAGTATAGCTATCCATCTTAGATTCCTGTTATTATAATGTCCAGATATCTATTTTAAGGGAGCAATGTCCAGTTATCAAATACTAGTAGGAATATATCCTAATGCTTCCCCCTCATTCATATGAAATCAGAGTGACAAATAAACTCACAGTTAAAATAGACTAAGAGTCATTCCATTGTAAGATTACCATTAAAGAAAAAACATTGGATCCAAGACTGAAAGATCTACCTCCTAATGATTCCAAATTTTATTCCCTATTAAGCAGTTCTCCAGTTCAGAGGCCCAAGAAAAAATGATATGGAAAATTTGATATTAATCTACTGATGAAATATTTTCTTTACAAAGCATTTTTGTGCTTTAAAGTGTCTGAAATAGTATGTACATATTTTAAATGATTTACACACACATGTTGAAAAAATGTAGTCATGATAAAATCATGCATGTGAGACTATATCATTTCAGGACTCTCTGGACTGTGTAGACCTATAAGGCAAGATATTAAGAGAAACCAGGAAAGTTAAATATCAATTACTATAGGACATCATTTAAAATCTTAGGTGATGTTAATATTCATTAAAATATTGAATTGTTGACTTTTGTTTACTTTATTTTTACTTGGGATCTACTAGTTTTACTGAATATGGGACATAGAATTATAATTTCAGAGTGTGGGTATACCATGGGTATATATTGTATAGAGATCAAATCAGGGAAATTTCAATCTTCTCAAAAAATATTTCTTATATTTGAGACCTGAAAACTCTGCTGGGGTTATTTTGAATTGCATACATAATAATAGAGTGTAATCATCCTATTATGTTTTAAAATCTAAGTGTTACTTTTCCCTTTTAACTATCTCTAGCATTCTTATACAGTCTATCTCAAACCCTTTCTTAGCATAGATCTACATAGCTTTTCTGTTCTCAAGTTCTGTGTGATCAACTTTTCAGTTTCAACACATGAGGGCCAACATGCATTATTTGTGGATAATTTAACTCCCAAGCACCAAAAGGAAAAGACATTGTTATCCCCAGTTAACGTTAAGGCAATGAGATACAATTTTCTGCATTCATTCATTCAGTGTTTTTTATGTCACCAAAGATAAGTTCAGCAAAGAAGAATAGAAAGATATAAGTCAATTGTTCATATATCTAAACTTATGGCCATTACACTTGATCATTAGGACTTACTTCTCTTATTTTTGACATCTATGCACATTTAAATGGTTTATGCTCATTCTTATAAATTTATGTCACATAAATCAAGTATGGATATAGTTATAGTGTAAGATTAAATGGATACATATTAGCATAGAATAATAACTTTATGTAATTTTACTAGACCAGGTGCAATGGGAAATGCCTGTATTGCACTGATTCAAGAGTCTGAGACAGGAGGATTGCAAGTTGAAAACCAGCTTCAATAACTTAGCAAGGTCCTAAACAACTTTGTGAGACACTATCACAAAATTAGGGGGAAAATGACTCAGTGGTAATTGTCCTGGCTTCAATCCCTTGTACTAAAACAGACAAGAAAATTTTTAAATTGCCTTCTCTACACAAAAATACTGTATTATGAAACAAGACCAAAAAAATGCATTCTGTCACATTATTTCTGTGAGTTGCATACAGGATCTGCTTTAATTAATTTGACACATTTGAGCCTTACTAAACCAAAGCATTCTAACACTCATTGATGTTACGTTTCAATCTCATGTGATTCAAAGTCATTGGAGGATGTAATTTCAGTATGACTGTGAATTTTTCATTTCTACAAACAGGAGTAATAAAATGCAGGAGTGTACAGTACCATGAATTAGCAATAATATTTAGGAATTTATGGATTTTTTTGTTCATTGCCTACTAATAATTGAAAAATTGTTTTCTGAAAGTGAGGTTCTGAATTATTAGCAGGAAAAATTTACACTCTCTCCTAATAGTGTGCATAAAAGAAAGGAAAACAATTTGATGTAATCCTTAGCACAACTAATCTTACTCTTAGTAATTCCAGGAAAAAAATACAGAAAAATATACTTTTGTCATCCTGCTATCTCTAATTTTAAAATGCAAATCAATAAATGAAGCACATCAAGTATATATGATTAAAATTCTGTAAATATTTTATGGTAACTATTATGAAGAAATGTCTATAGCAATGTATATGCTATTGTACAATTATTGTTAGAAAGCATTCTGAGCAATGGCATTCCTCCATAGAAATGAGGGAAGAGAAATCCTTCCAACTGTGCCCCATTTTGATCCTGCCTGGCACAACATGTTCTAGGTGATCGGGGTCAGAACACAAGTTTTATCATGAATAGGCTGATCTGAGAAATACTCCTCAAATAAGGGTCTATGGGTTGAAGTTGACAATTTGGTACCTGGATGACCTCTCATACCCAGTGCTAATATTGTACTTTACACACTGGAGAAATCAACCTGCCCCTAGACTGGATGTTCTATGTGTAAGGATGTGTAAATCACAGGGATGTAATGTTAATTTTTGAAATAGGTCACATTTGAAGAAAACACATCTTGTAAGAAGAAGAAAAGGACAAGACAACTGATTGGAAAAATATATCACACATGAAAAATAGAAATATTCAATAAATTCAGAACTTTTATTTGTTAGAGAAGATAGTAAAGAATGGGGGAGCCTCATGGATAAGACTCCCTTTATTATCAGAATCAAGGAAACAGTCCTGTTAGAAATTGTGCAATTTTCCTATTAACAAAATGGGGGGGGGGCTGTGTGATACATGCATCATAATACATTTTCCCTCAAACCAGTGAGAACTGCTTGGAATAGGGTTCTCTGGAGAAAAATAATCAACAAGAAGTATGACTATAAAAAGGGAAGTTTTTAGATTGACTTACATGATCAGAAACTGGATAGTCCAATATGGTGGTCTGCAGTTGGAGAGTTGGAAGAACAAGCAACTGCATATTGCAAGATAGAGAAGCCCAAGAACAAGAAAGTTCAGCAGTGCTACCCTAGTCCAAGACCAAGGTTTCTGGAAAATACCTGCAGCATCACTGGGAGAATCTACTTTGGAAGAGTGAAAAAGTGAGAGTCCAATATCTTCAGACAATCAAACAGCATCAAGACCCCATTCAAGAAGACCTGAGCTTGCATCAGTATCTTCCTCCTAAATTTTACAGCTTTTAGTCAATTATATTGTGTGTTGCTGCACACAATTTGGGAGGGGTTCCACTTCAGTTTTTTTTCTACATTCCAATTATTCCTAAACACACCCTCATTGACACTAACAGAAACCTCTTCATCATTGTCATCACTTAATCCAATCAAGTTGACAATTTAAATTAACCATTACAAGTCTGCCCCTTGTCAACTTGATGCACAAACATGAAACATTACATCACATTTCATCTCCAAATCAACACATTAACAGTTCATAATTCCACCTAACATAACTGTCTTACAACTAAAAACATACTAGTTCTCTCCCAAGAATAGAAGTAAAAACAGAAATATTACTGATGTTATGTCAATCAATAATATATTACATGATGAATAACAGAAGCATAACAAATATTTTCTCTTAATGCATGTGTATGCATCAGCATATTCTTAATGGAAAAGGGAAGATAAATCCGTGGCAATTACAATCCTCATTTCTGTATCTGGTCACCTTGCTGTAGTTGGTATTCATGACTATCTTTTTCTAATACCCATTCTTTTTTTCCTCTACCTTCCGAAAGCACCTCAGCAGGTCTTGATTAGGGATTGAGACATTTGTTGTCTTGCTTGGGTTGGGTTGCTTTAGTTTCCTATTGACCTTACAACAGGATAGGGTAACATCAAGAGAAGTCCCAAAGGATGTCCTGCACTCCATGAGTATGTTTCTTTAACACCATTGTGGCAAAACAGTTCAATGTGCCCTTGATAATCTGGGTCAATCACCCCTGGAAGTACCACAACTCTGTTTGTAGCCTGTTGACTCAGAGGCATGAGGAGCCCAAAGTGGCCAGGGGGAAATCTGAGCTTCCAGTTTAATGAAATAATTGCTGTATCTCCTGGCTGAAGCATTCCTCCTTGTGGAACTAAGACTTCTAGGCCTGCAGAGTGTAAGGTTATAGGAACAGGAAACGAAAACTTTCCCAGTGATAACTATGGGTAATGGTGAGCAGTACCATTCCTATTTCAGTCCTTGATTCCGGGACCCATGAATTCTAGCAATAGAAGAGAGAATTCCCATGTAGTGTTGCTGATTTGGATTATATAGTCTTTGGAAGAACCTTGCATCAGCCCTGAAAGGTATTGCCACCTAGCTGGCACTCTAACTGCATCTTCAAGAAACTTTTCCATCATTCTATCAAACCAGGCTCTTCAGGATGATGGGAAACATGGTAAGACAAGTGAATCTGATTGTCATGAGCCCATTTCCCACTATTTTTGATGTGAAGTGAGTTCCTTGGTCTGAAACATTACTGTGTGAAATAACATGACACTGGATCAGGAATTTTGTAAGTACATGGATGATCATTTTGGCTGAAGGACTACATGCAGTGAAGTCAAATCCATATCCTAAAAAAATGACATTCCAGCTACAACAAACTGCTACCCTTTCCATCATGGTGTGGTTCAATATAATCAACCTGCTACCTGGTTGCTGTCTGATTTCCCTGGGGAATGATGCTATATGGTGGGTTTATTGTTGGTCTCTGCTACTGGAAAATTGGACACTCAGCAGTGGTTGTAGCCAAATCAGTTTTGGCAAGTGGAAATCCATGCTGCTAAACCTATGAATAACTGCTAGCCCTGCCACCATAAATACATGGTTCTGAGCCCACTGGTCAAAGTCAGGGGTGTCTGGGAAAAGTGGCTGACTGCTATCCACAAATCCAGTCATCTTATCAACCTGATTATTAAAATCCCTCTCTGCAGATTCAGCTTTTGTTTAGCATTTACATGAGAAACAAATATCTTTAAATTCATTGCCCATTCAGAGAGGTCTGTCCACATACCTCTTCCCCAAATGTTCTTGTCACCAATTTTACAATGATGTTCTTTTCAGATCCCTGACCATCTAGGCAAACCATTGGCTACAGCCCATAATTTGTTTACAGTCATGAATTTGGCCATTTTTTCTTCCAGCAAAATGTACAACCAGATATACTGCCTGAGGTTCTGTCCATTGTGAGGATTTTTGTTCACCACTGTCCTTCATGCTTTTTTTCTAGAAATGGGCAGGAGTGCTGCAGCTGTCCAATTAGAGGTGCAGAACCATGCATGAAACAGACCCTAGTCTACTCTTCCTCTGTTAATTGGTCATAAGGTACACCCCATGAAGCCATAGGTTCATGCTGAGGAACAGAATTTACTGCAGATGGCTTAAAAACCAAGGGCATTTGAGGCACTTCATGCAAATTACTTACACCTTCAGATCCTGATGTGCCTGATTATATATTTACCAATTTTACTTGAAGATGGACACTGATGCACATGTCCAAATTTATGATTTTGTAAGTCACAACACCTAGTATATGATGGGCAGTTCTGGTTGAATAGTAACCTGGTGATCCATAGTCAACCTGTCTCATTCCACTCAATCCCAGTAGCAGGCCAAGACCTCTTTTTCAAAGGGAAAGTTGTTGTCTGAAAATGAAGGCAGGTCCTTAATCCAATATCCCAAAGACATCATCTGTGAATCAAATGTGGGGGCCTGCCAAAGGCTCCACATCATCCCTATCTGCCACTGATATTTTGAATATTGTGGAAAGTCATCCTTATTTAACAGAATTAGACTGGTTTGAACCATGGAACACAGACACCTGGCTTCTAGGAACTGCTGGGAAGCATGTAGCACTACAAGGGAGAGGATTCCTGTCTCCCTCTGGAATATTCTCTCTAACAGAATGGCTTCCCTTACTCCACCCTATCATGTTCATCACAGAAGCAGCTCCTCCCAGTCTTGACCAGCAGATTGAGAATATGTAGGACCAAGATCAGTTCTATGTTGTCTTCACCTCTTGGTTTTCCTAGAGATATTGATTTTGACTTGACAAACACTAAGCTTTTGAAGTCTCCTTCATTTCCATGGAGGTTGCATGTGTGCCAAAGTACAGTACTACCTTGAAAAGACAACTGTTGTTCACATTTTGAATTATATGCCATTATAACATGGTGAGAAATTTCTTCTTCAATAGCTTCCTGATTAAATACCATATCAGCATGTTCATGAGAATGATATAACCTATCATATTTTTTGAGTGGCCTCATCTACAAGAATAACAACTTTTAGAAATCCAGTTGATGGAGGAAACAATGCTGACTTCCACAGTAGGTCCATCCTGAAATCATTCTTAGGAATGAGCTTCCATTTCAAACTTGTTTTTTTTTTAACAAAGTTTTATTCACTTGATTTAACATAGAAAAAAATGCTAAGAAATTGGAGTCTTAGCATTATCTGCAGTAGCTCTGTATAGTATATGATTGGATCCTCTCCTGGTCTGTCACTGTGAAATGATTTTTAGGAAAACCATGATAAGTCAAAGTCAAACAATTTTAACAAATTATTAATTGTATTTTGAGAGCAATATTTCAAGAAACCCCAGTTGCATATCAAGAGCCCCAGTCTGGGGGATCATGAGAGAATGATTTAACCCCACAAAATGAGGAAAACAGTTGTATCTGAACCTTGAGCAGACACTTATTACAGTGATCCACAGTGGCCCATGGCACAAGGAGAGACAGGCACATATGGAAACAATAT
Organism: Sciurus carolinensis; assembly: GCF_902686445.1. Lineage (NCBI taxonomy): Eukaryota > Metazoa > Chordata > Mammalia > Rodentia > Sciuridae > Sciurus > Sciurus carolinensis. The sequence continues at coordinate 8,470 of NW_025920250.1, read as the reverse complement.
GTGATCATTTTGTTATAAAAGGGATTTTGAGATGATATACACCTGAACCCCAAATCTTTACAATCACTTTATATCCATTACATTCTGACTTTTTCTTTCTCTTATGGCCTTTCTTTTGAAATATCCTATCCTGCAGATATCTGGGCAAATTCACAGACAAGTTGAGGTGCTGGATCTTGCAAGTTTTTACATATGGGGTGGTTGGTGAAGGTGGTTCTCAAGGGAAAGAAGTTTGTCTAAATGAGGGAATGCCTAAGAAACTTACACAGTCTCATAATGTAAATATAAATAGGCAAAGGGATGAGATGATGTGCCAGTGATCTCAGGCACAATATATGCCAACAGAATACATAAAAACTAATGAAAATCTTATCCAATTTTAAATCTTTTGGATGTTATGCTGTCAGAAATTTCTCTGAAGAATCATTCCACTGTGATTAGTTGAAGAAAATCATATCCATTGAACTCTCATTTATTTACTTCCATTCATATTCCTTCTACCCTGGTATGATCCTTCTTAAATTAGTGCCTAAATTGGTCACCAGTGCTCTGGTGAATATAGAGCAAAAAAGGGAAGGGCTAAAATAATCAAAGTGGAAGGGGTTGGCATCTGGTATGTTGGGTTTTTGGGCACTGAGTTTCAAGGCTCCAGTAGGGAAATGCACTTTTCTTCTCCCCCAGGGGTTGTGTCTGGGTTTTGGGCAACATGGATTTCCATGACTGGCTTCACTGAGATCCTGGCTTCTCTGGAGATACCTCCTGATGTCACAGAAGTGTGGAATGACAGCCTGATGCCATCATGGTTGCCATGACAGCCAGAGAGGCTTCTGATCCTGACCAATTCAGATAAAGCTTCTTAAAATTCCCAACACTGCTGTGATAGTTAGAGGGAAGAGTAGGGGAGTGAGTCCCAGGCATCTGTTGTTTTCAAGAAATGGTATTCTAGCATTGTCACCCAGGAACAGATGATACATGGTTTGCTAGGGTATTATCCCAGTGGGCCTTTGATCTAGCCTTCTCATTCCAAGAGAAGGGATCTCTCTGGAGAATGACAGCCTGTAGTATTCTCCAGGACCAGTAGGTTGCCATATTCTATTTTGGCTTCGCCAGGTATCATGGCCCCCCTGACTATCCCAATCCAGCTCCAATGAGAAATTCCCCCAAATATTTAGTGAAGCAGGGAGGGACAGAGGGAGGCATGAGGGCATGTGGGTCATCTAACTTTTACAGTCCCCTGTAGTATTGCACTCCAAACCCAGTGTTTCAGGTCTGGACTCATCTAGGATTTTACCAAGTCAGAAACATGACCCGTGTTGCTGCTAGCCACACAGGATGTTGGCAGTGGACAGCTCATAGAAGGGTAGTATGCAGTAGAGCTTGGTATGTTAGGTATGATTGAATTGGGAAACATCACACCACCTCTGGTGGGACACCTCTCTTTCCTCAGAATGCCCAAAAGGAGAGAGTAGAAACCTGGGAAGTTTAATTTCTAGTTGGAGGAGGCTAGATGCTGTCATTTCTAAAGAGGAGAGGAGGGAGTCAATCACTCAGCATGTGGGACAAAGGCCAGGAAAGAGGTAGCAAGCTAGGGGAGATGTTCTATTCTCACTCCACCTGACAGGTCCCATCTCCATTGCTGCTCCCTTACAATTAGTCTGCATTCAGAATTCTGTTGGTAAGAGATTCCCAGGGGACTTTCAATGCAGTTTTAGATGCAGAAATATCTGACCAATCTTTTTAAACAGAATGGTTCATCCTCTTGACACAACTAATACATGTTTGGCAAAAGACACTCTGACATTACCAAGGTTACATTTACCATCCCCTGTAAGATATAGACTAACATACAGTGTCATAGACATTGGCACAACGATGCTCCAATTAAGTTAAATTACTGGATTAAAAAAGTGCATGAAGGTGGCAGAAAGAGCGCTTTTTAAAATGGTATAATACCATTTTTGAACATGCATCAAGCTGGAAGAATAGAATGATAAACGTGAGCAAAGGTGAATATTAAGAAAATGAAGAGTAAAGGACATTTTTGGTGCACTTAGTGCAGAAGGGTATTGGAGATGAAAATCATCAGAGCAGAGACTCTAAAAGAAATTGTCATTGTTAGTGGTCACCCAAAAAGTCCAGGACACTTATTCAGCATCATAATACTTACAAACACAATAAAATGTAATTGTGAGATCATTTGTAAGCAACAATAATTACTGACTTGCCAAGGACACCATTGGTCTTGCAAATTACTGGCTCCTTTCTGTTGCTTTCAGAAAACAATTGAGGATGCATACGCAGATTTTGCTTTTCAGGAACATGACAGATGAGGAAATATTTCCTTTCACCAGAGAATCAGCACAAAGCTCTCATATTTAATAAATATGTATTTGGAAATTCAGCACTAATCTATGGCTCTCAAAATAAAGAGTGCACCACATCATCAGAAATTAATCAAGAGAATCTCTGTTAAACTACAAAAATAGAGACACAATAGAGGGGAAACCTGAAATTCATCAACAGAAAATTTTAAAGAATATGTAAAGTTGTGATAGGATGTAATGAGCTGGAAAAGCAGGTAATGAAGCATTTCCAAAATTAAAATTTTTTTTATTTTTTCTGTAATTGCTTATATCCACCACAGCTATGCCACATATCATATGTTTGGATTTCATTCTCTCAATGACACTTATTTCAATTATGGGACCTTGTGTCATTCATTACCTGAGAAAGAACAATCAAATTACTTGCATAAACATGGTATAGATGAGAACACATTGTTCACCAAGTATTGCACAGCATATATTCAGGACCAATCTATCAAAATTAACAATTTCTATAAAAATGCTTCATTAGTATTGAGATTCTAGATCAAATGACACAGGGAATACAGATTTTATATAACCCCTGTGACTTCTGAATGATATCAGAAGAAGATAAGATATGCATTCAACCCCAAATCATAAATTTTTTTATAATACATTAAGTATCACAATGCAAAGTGCAACAGACTGAGAAAGTGGAGAAATAAAATCAGTTCTATGCTGTCTTCACCACTTGGTTTTTGTGATGATATTGAGGACGACTTAAAACATATCCAGCTGTGGAAGTCTCCCTCATTTGAATGCAGGATGCGTTTGTGACAAAGTAGACTACTACCTCAAGAATACTAGTGCATTTGACATTTTGAATTGCATAATATTAAAGTGTAATGAGCAATTTCTCCTTCAAACTTGCTGATGAAATGAAGTATCAGAATGTTGATGAGGATGTTTTAACCTTTCAGTTCTTGAGAGTTGTGTCATCTGCAGGAATACAAAGCCTTAGGAAATAAAGGTCATTGGGGAAACAATGCTGAATGCCACCAGAGCTCCATTCTGAAATGTGTCTTAGGAATGGGCTTGGATTTTAAACTGGTACTTTTCCAACAATGTTCTATTCACTTGATTTAACAGAGGAGGTAATGTTGAAAAATTGGAGGCTTTGTAATATCTGCAGAGGCTCAGTAAAGTAGGGGACTGTATCCTATTCCAGTCTGACCCTCTGAAATAATTTGCAGGAAACCATCCCAAGGGAAAGTCAAACAATTTCAAACAAAGTTTTAACTGCAATTTCAAGAACAATTCTGCAAGAAACCTTAGTTGTATATCAAGACACAGTCTTGAGAGTATCTTGAGAGAAAGATTTAACCTTATATAAGGACAAAAAAATATTCATAGCGGAACACTGAGCTGACAATTATCCCAGTGATTCATATTTGCCTGGGGTAGGAGTAGAGACAGGCACATGTGCAAAATATTATGTGCTCATGCCATTAGTATAAAATGTATTATGGGTATCATTTACACCTTATCCCCAAGCCATTACACACAGCCTATTCATTCTTTTCTGAGTTGGCCTTTTCCTTTGAAATATTCTGTCCCACATATATCTGGGCAAAATGCACATCCTATTGAAGTTGCTGGATGTTACCAATTTTCTCAGGTATGGAGGAGATTGAGAAGTGTGTTTCTCCAGGAGAAAACCAGGTTTCCTTCATTAGACAATGCCTTAGCTACTTATTCAGATGCCATTTGAAAATAAAATTAGTCAAAGGGAAATGGTGATGGATATTATGGTGTTCCATGGCACATTATTTTCAAGCAGAAAAAGAAGAAAAAGTAAGCAAACTCATCCACTTTTCAAACTTCCCATAATTATGTTTGCAGCAGTTCCTCGCAAGGATTATTACAGTGTGATCAGTTGCAGAAGATCATATCCATTGAATGCTCATTCATTTATTTCCAATCAAATTCTTTCTAGACTGATATGATTCTTATCAAAGAAATGCCTACCTTGGTTTCCAGTGCTTTTGGGAATGTATACAAAAAGAGAGAAGAGCTACAATATTCAAAGTGGAAGGGGTTGGCAACTAGAATGTTGGGTTTGAAGACCATGAATGTTTCAGTCTACAGTAGGGGATTGCAAATTGTTTATCTCCACAGAGATTGTATCTGGGCATGGAAGAACATGGGTTTCCATGTGTGGCTTCTGTAAGATCCTGTCTGTGCTGCACATACCTCCTGATGTTACAGAAATTTGCAATGAGAGCACAATGATGTCACAGTTGCCATGTCAAACAGAGTGGCTTCTGGACCTGGCAGCTTCAAATAAATATTCTAAACAAGCATCAGCTCCGGTGTAATTGTAAGAGGGAAGATGAAGGGAGTGAGCACCAGGGTCCTGCTCTTTCCAAGAAATGCAATCCTAACATTATTAACCAGGAGCAGAGTAGCCAGGGAGTGTTGTGGGTGCTGCCCCTTGGGCCTTTGATCAAATAAGCTGCATTCAAGAGAATCAACCCTGATGAAATATGACAGTCCACATTATCCTCCAGGACTGCTAGGTGGCACAGTCTTTGCCTGGTACACCAGATTTTATGGTTGCCTGGCCACCCTGATTCTGCTGCAAGCAATAATTCCCCAACAGGTCTAGTGGAACTGGGAGGGATAGAGTGGTGTGGGAGGGCATGTGTGTCACCCAGCTTTATCAAAGTTTGCTGTGGTATTGTGCACCAAACCCAATCTTCTAGTTCTGGTCTCATCCATAATTTTTCTGAATCAGAAATCTGACCTAAGGCATTCCCAGTCACACAGTATTCTGGTTCTTGACAGCTCAGGGCAGGAAAGCATGCAGTGAAGTTTGTGGGTTTGGTGATTACTGAATTGGGAAACCTTACACCAATTCTGGTGCAACACCACTCCTTTCCAGGAATTCCCAAAAAGCAGAGAGTTGAACCCTAGGAAGTTTGAGTTCTAAGTGGAGGTCGGTGGATGCTGTGATTTCTAATGAGGAGAGATGGGAGACGTCACTCAGCATGTGGTATGACATGAAAAGTGGTCACAAACTAGGAGAGATATTCTATGTTCACTCCATCTTCCAGGTCCCACCTCATTGCTGCTGCCTTACAACTAGACTTCACTCAGAAATTCTCTTTTTATGAGTTTCCCAGGGACCCTTCAACTCACTTTCAGAGTCACAAATATCTGGTCAATCTGTCTTCACCAAAGGGTTCATCCTCTTGACATGGATAATGCATATCAGGCCAAAGGCCCTATGTGACAATGCCAAGTTTTCTTTTATCAGCCCCTGTAGGATACAGACTACAGAACAGTGACACAGAAACTGGCACAATTATGCTTCAAATAAGTGAAAATAATAGATGAAAAATGTGTCTGAGGATGGTGGGAAGAGCACATTGCTTAATGGTATAATACCAACTTTGAACATGCATCAGGCTGGAAGAGAGGAATGGTACACATGTTCAAAGCTGAGTATTATAAAAAAGAAGAGTAAAGGACATTATTGGGGCACTCTGAACGAGGGTGTTGGAGATGGATACAATCATCAGTGAAGACACACTGAAGTATATTGTCTTTGTTAATGGTCTCCCAAAGAATTCCAAAACATTTCTTCCACTTCATAGTACTTACAAATAGAGTAAGAAGTAACTGTGAGATCATTTGTAAGCAACGATGATTACTGACCCTAGTTCAAATTGCAAAGGACATCAATGGCCTTGCAAATTCCTGACTCTTTCTGGTTGCTTGCAAGGGACAGCTGATAACACATATGCAGATGTTGCTTTTCTGTCCCATGACCTATGATGAAAGCTTTCCTTAAACTAGAGAATCTGCACCCCAGCACTTAAATTTAAATAAGTACAAATTTTTAAATGCATTACAGTCTTATTAGTTGAAGAAAATTATATCCATTGAAGTTTCATTCATTATTTTCATTCAAATTTCTTCTAACCATGTGTGATCCAATTTGATGAAATACCGAACTTGGTTACCAGTGTTCCTGCATAGAAAGACCAAAGGACACAAGAGCTAAAGTATTCAAAGTGGAAGGGTTGGCATCTGGTATATTGGGTTTGAATGGTGCAGAGGTTTCAATTTCTTTAGGGGAATGTACTTTGTTTCTCTCCCCTGGTGTTATGCATGGACATCTGGTACCATAGGTTTCCATGAGTGTCTTCCCTGAGACCCTGGATGCACTGCAGATAACTTTTATTGTCACAGAAATGTGAAAGAGAGTGCAATGACATCCCAGGTGCCATGGCAAATAGAGAGGGTTCTGTTCTTGGTAGCTTCAGATCAAGATTCTAAACAAGCATCAGCTCAGCTGACATTTTAAGACAGAAGATGAAGGTAGAGAGCCCCAGAGGCCTCCTATTTCAAAGAAATGCAATCCAAACATCATTGCCCAGGAGCAAAGGAGCCAGGGAGTGTTGGACACATGGGCTTGAGGGTCTTTGATCTAACCAGCTCCATCTAAGAAATGGGAACCTGCTGAAGAACAACAGCCCACAGTTACTTCCAGGCCAGCTATGGAGTGCAGTCCTCAGGTGGCAAGCCAGGCATAATTGCCACCTGGCCTCTCTAATTCTGCTGCAATCAATTATTCCCCAACAGGTCTAGTGGATCAGTGTGGGATGGAAGAGTGCTGGAGGGCACGTGGGTCACTAAGCTTATCAGTTTCCTGTGGCATAGCCTTCTGAAACCACTACTCCAGGTCTGGCGTCATTCAGGATTTTGTGTCAGGAAACTGTCCTAAGGTGGAACCAGCCACAAAGGATGATGACTGTTAATGGCTCAGGGCAGGGTGTGTTCAGTGCAGCTCAGTGTTAGCTGCTGATAAAATTAGGAAATATCGCACCAATTTTGGGAGACCCCCCTCCTTTCCTGGAATGCCCAAAGAGGAGAAAGATGGAATCTGGGTAGTTTGATTTCTAAGTGGATGTGTGTGGATGCTGTGAGAAGAAAGAATGAGTGAAACACTAAGCATGTGGGATGGAGGCCATGAAATGTGTAGCAAACTAGGAGAGATGTTCTGTGATCACTCCACCCACCAGGCACCACCTCCTTTGCTGCTTCTTTACAACTAGGCTTGAGTCAGAAATTCTCTTAGCAAGAGTTTCCCAGTGGCCCTTCAACTCACTATTAGATGCAGAAATATCAGGTCAATCTATCTTTACATAAGGGTGCAACCACTTGATAGGACTAATGCTTGTTTGGTAAAAGGCCCTCTGTGACAATGTCAAAGTTACTTTTACTATTGCCAGTAGGATATAGACTGTAGGACAGTGTCATAAACACTGACACAACGATGGTCCAAATAAGTAAAATTGATGAATGAAAAAATTGCCTGATTATGGTGGTAAGACGATAAATTCAAATGACTTAGTACAAATTTTGAACATGCATCAGCCTGGAAGAGAGGAATGCTACACAGGTTCAAGGGTGAATATTCAAAAATGGAAGAGTAAAGAACATTTTTGGAGAACTCATTATAGATGGGTGTTGGAGATGAAAACCATTATCAGTGAAGAGACACTAAAGAAACTGACATTCTTAATCATCTCCCCCAAAAATTACAGAAATATTCTTCAGCTTCATACTATTTACAAATAGAGTAAGAAGTCTTTGTGAGATATGTAAGGAACATTTACTTCTGACAACATTTCAACTCTCAATGGACATCAATGCCCTTGCAAATTTCTGGTTTCTTCCTGTTGCTTGCAAGGGACAGCTGATTATATATATGTTGATTTTGCTCTTCCAGCAAATGACCTGTGAGGAAAGGTTGCCTTATGCTACAGCATCTACACTCAAGCACTTAAATTTAAGCAAATTCAAATTTAGAAAAGTAGTACAGAACTAAGTCACTCAAAATAAAGAGTGCACTTCCGGGATCCAGCCCTAGCAGGGGTCGTAGTTGTCTCAGGTGATGGAGTAGGCATTAATGCAGTGGAGAACAAAGCAACACAAACTCAAGGAATGGATGCTAAGTTCTAAATTTTATTTTCCCAGCCAGATTTTTATACATTAAAAGGTAGGCAGTTACACATGTTTTTTCAGAACAGGAAAAGTTCAAAAGGAGAAAAACAAAAATATTTTGTATAATCATTACTAGACTAGACAATGAA
>NW_025920249.1:300000-423298 GCF_902686445.1 Sciurus carolinensis | reverse complement strand
CCTTAAGATGTTGCAGACTTTCACTGGGTGTGGTGGTATGTGCCAGTAATCACTACTTGGGAGGATGAGACAGGAGGATTACAGGTTCAAAGCTAGCCTCAGCAACTTGGTGAGGCTGTCACAACCACTGAGACTCTGTCTCAAAATAAAAAATAAAAAGGACTGGGGATGTTGCTCAGTGTTTAAGCACCCTTGGGTTCAATCCCTGGCACCAAAAGGAAAAAAAAAAGATATTGCAGACTTTCTTTCTGAGCCGTCACCATAATCACCCTGAATGTTCCATTGAATGATCCATTCATGGCAATATAGGCATTTTCTTGCCTGCCCCTCCAAATTCTTCCAGCTGAAGCTGTTTCCACACTTTCAGGTATTTGTCTTAGCAAAAATTTCATATACCAATACTAAATTTTCTCTCCAATTACATTTTCTGGTGGTAGCATAGAATGCCACAGACTGGATAATTTATAAACAATAGAAGTTTATTTGGCTCACAGTTCTAGAACTGAGAGATTCAGGAGCATAGTGCTGGCATCTGGTGAGGGACTTCATGCTGCATCATAACATGGCTGAAGGGCAAATGAACATGCAGGAGACAGAGAAAGAGGGTAAGAGAGTTACAAGTTATAACAAACTCACTCCTTCAATAACTAACCCACTTCCATGATAGAAGCATTAATCCATTCACAAGGGGAGAGCCCTTGAAACCTAATCACCTCTTTAAGATCCTACTTCTTAGTATTGTTATAATGACCATTGAATTTCAACATGAATTTTGAATTTTGTAAGAGGCATTCATACCAGTACAGCTGGTAATTGATTTTTTTTTAGTTGTAGATGGACACAATATCTTTATTATATTTACATATTTTTATTTTATGTGGTGCTGAGGATTAAACCCAGTTCTTCACATGTGCTAGGCAAGCACTCTACCACTGAACTACAACACCAGCCCTGGAAGTAATTTTTTAAATGAAATAAATAACAATTCCCCAAACAAAACAAGGTTCCTCCAGTTACTGTTTGAAGGCTTAAATGTGAAAGTCAAGTATAGATATAGGAGAAGCAGTCTAAAAATGTTGATAAGTTATGAAAAGATTCATACAATGAAGTCCAGATAATTATTGAAGCGATGAACAATGACATTTATTCCATGCCTGAATCATTTGGGCCTCTCAGAGAAGGCTTCCTACTAACCTAGCAAGGGAAATAATAGTATCAGCTATACAGTGTATTTTATTTAACAAATTTACTATAGCCATAAACTCCCTCATTGATTCATTCAGTACACATTTCAGTAGTGACTACAAAACATACAAATGAGAATAGAATAATCTTCATTAAAGAAGCTTACAAACTGAGTGCAGTGGGGTATGCTTGTAATCCAAGCAGTTCAGGAAGCTGAGGCAGGAGGATCACGAGTTCAAAGCCAGTCTCATCAACTTAGAGAGGCCCTACGTCACTCAGTGAAACCCAGTCTCTAAAGAAAATACAAAAAAGGACTGGGGATGTGACTCAATGGTTAAGCACCCCTAGGTTCAATTCCTGATACCAAAACAAAAAAAGATTGCAACCTAATACAGAGAATGTAATAAATACACAAATATCTGTAATGAAAAAAAATTAAGGAACACTATTAAAAAAAAAGAACAGTATAAAAGACACAAGATGATACACTATAAATCCTAACTTCCTTACTTTTAATTCACTTGACTTTGGACAAGTTGGTTTGGCCACATGGAACTAAAGATTCTTGAAATTTAGAATGGTAGATGAAACTACTTCCCACACAGGATAACTGGGATACTTGAATATGGTAATGCCTATCAGAGTGCCCACCATAATGCTGAGGTATGCAGTTAAGACAAATAGTTTGCCATGGAGATATTTCATGGATAAGATGACACAGAGGTCATGACATTAGAGCTATCTGCTGACAGATGATTTTGGGAGACAAAAATAGAGGTCGTGTCTCCCTTGACATTTAGCCTAGAATGAACTAAACCACCTCATTTGCTTCTCTATATACTGAAATACCTCCTCACTTCCTTTTAAATTTTTTATTAACTTAATGGGGATGTAATTTCATGTACCATAAAATCACCCACTGGAAATTTATAATTCAATGATGTTTAACTTATACAGAGACTTGTAAACTACCACTAAAATTTAAACAAACCATTTTCATCATTCCAAAAGGAAGCACTTTGAATTTATGCTTCTGGAAAGATGAAGTAGACATACATTCCCCTATTCTTCCAACTAAGTACAGATAAAAACCACAAACATTATATATAAAATAAATTTATAAATAGTTAAAAGGTGGAACAAATATGGTGGAACAGTTAGTGTCTGTGAGACCCAATGATTAATATCATACCACCAAACTTCTACCTTATTCAGAAAAAAAAGGTGTTAATTATGGAAGCCAAGTAACAAGTCAAGTAGGGAACTTGGGCTTCTACACCTACCTGAAAGTAATGAGATAGCACCATCTTTTGTAAGAAGAGTGGTGTCAGAGGAGGCATTGGGAAACAGATGATTTAAGTATTTGTGCCATAATAATCCAATGTCCTAATTTCCTTAGAAAATCATTGATATAACAAAATACAAGATTTCTACTTGAACAACAAAAAATCATTCAATAGAGGCTAAAAACAAGATGACACAGATGTTAGAATTTAAAGCAAATGTCATAAAAATGCTTCAATATTCAATTATGATTATACTTGAAAAACATGAAAAAAATAGAAAGTCTTAACAAAGGAATAGAAAACCTTAGCAAGGAAATAAACTATATAGAAAAGACACAAATGGAAACATTTTTAACTAAAAAATGCAATAACCATAATTTGGCTATGGTGAATTGTGCTGCTATAAACATCATACATAGTGACTGTCTCGCTATAGCGATTTTAGTTCTTTTGGATAAATACCCAGGAGTGGGATAGCTCACTCATATGGTGATTCCATTCCTAGTTTTTAGAAGAATATCCACACTGCTTCCAGAGTGGGGTTGCACTAATTTGAAGTCCCACCAACAATGTATGTGTGTACCTTTCCTCTCCCATTTATTATTATTCATTAACATTTTATAAATAATATTATTTACTTTATTCATTATTTATCATTATTATTCATATTCTTGATAACTGCCATTCTGACTGGAGTGAGATGAAATATTAGTACAGTTTTGATCTGCATTTTCCTGATTAGTAGAGATGCTGAACGTTTTTTTCATACATGTATTGGCCATTTGTGGGTTTTTTTGAAAAATTTGTTTAGTTCCCCATTTATTGTTTTATTGGCATTGAGTTATTTGAGTTCTTAAAAATTTATTCTGGATATTAATTGCCTGTCAGAGGAGTAGCTGACAAGGATTTTCTCCCACTCCATAAGCAAAGGGAATTTCTCCTCTATGTGTTCGTAGAAAATACCAATAAAAAATAAATAAATAAAGGAATGAAAGGAAGATAAGTAGAGTAGAACAGGGAGAAATGTGGGGGAGGAGTGAAGAAAAAGGGAGGGTAAATGGGGATTATAATTAAACATTTTGTATAATTTTGTCAAAAGGAACGCAAATAGTATGTATAATTATAATGCTTGAATAAAAACATGTAATAACCAAATGTAAAATCTCAATGAATAAACTGAACAGCAGAATGGAAAAGGCAAAATACAGAAGAACGTGAATATAGAGCAACAGAAATTATTTGAGTTGAACAACTGAAAGACAACAAATGAGAAAAAATGAATGGTCTCAGAGAATTGTAGGACCATAACAAAAGACCTAACGTTTCTCATCTGATTTCCAAAAGGAGAGAGGAAAGAAGAGGAAAGAGGGCCCTAAAACTCTGGTGGTGAGGAGGAAGTGTGTACAATATTTTTGAAGAGCTAAAAGAAAAGAATGTTTATTCTCAAATTATATATCCAGAAAAAATGTTCTTTAGGAATGAAGGAGAAAGCAATACATTTCTGGAGGGGGAAAAACTAAAATTTTGTCATCAACAGATCTATGTATCTTAAATTATTTCTAGAGGAAATTCTTGGAGTAGAGAGAAAATAATAAAAGAATCTTGGAATACCTAGAAGGAAAAAATAACAATGGAATAATGTAAAATATGGGTAAATACAATACATTTTGCTTCTCCTCTTGAATTTTCTAAATGGATGAAGCAAAAATAATAAAAATCTCTGATGTTGTTGCCAATGTATATAGAAGAGATATATATGATAAATATAAATGGGAGCAGGGTAAAATGACAAAGGGAGATAAGTTTTATATGCTTCATTCAAACTGATAGAATATGAACATTAGACAGATTTAAAATTTATGGGAACATATAATACCTAGTTGAAACACCAAAATATATAGCACCTATATATATGCATATATATATATACCATATATAAAAACACCATGAATAAAAGTAGAGTTCTAAAAAATATTCAAGTAACCCATAAGAGGAAAAGAAAAAGAACACAGAAGAATAGCAAACAGGAAAGCAGAAAAGAAAAAGTAAAATAGCAGACTATTTGCCTATAATTAAATTAAATGTGAATGATCTCAATAGATTAGCAAACTAGATTTAAAAACCGAACTCCAGATTGTCTTCAAGAAAATAATGATGATATTTGTCAATGAAAACTAAAAGGATGGAATAATATATGCTCTGTAAACATTAATCAGAAGAAATCAGTAATTTAGGATAAAGTAGACATCAGGACCAACAAAACAGTGTGGGAGGGGCTGGGGTTGTGGTTCAGTGGTACAGGGCTTGGCTAGCATGTGTGAGGCACTGAGTTCCATCCTCAGCACCACATACAAATAAATTAAAGGTAAATAAAGGTATTGTGTCCATCTACAACTAAAAATTAAAAGAAAAACAGCGAGGGACAAAAAGTGATGTTACACAATAATAAAAGGGGCAATCAACCAAAAAGACATAACAATCATAAATGTGTATGCAAAGAAAAAAATCAGAGCAGCAAGATATATAATGCAAAAACTAATAGAACTGAAAGGGGAATTAGATAAATACATAATTATAATCAGAGGATTCAGCATCATTCTCCCAACAAATACTTTGACATTTAAAAAACACTAAGCATACAGTTTAACATATCCTAGAGAAATGCAGAGAAATGAAAACTTATATCCACAAAAAACCTGTATATAATTGTTTATACCAGTTTTATGTGTAAGAACCAAAGAAAAGTAGAAAGAACACTGTTGTCTAATGTGTGAATGGTTAAACGAACTGTGGTACATTAATGGCATGAGATACCCTACAGTAATGAAATATAATGAACTACTGTTATATGCAACAGCTTGGATGCATCTCAGGGGCATTGCATTGAGTTAAACAGAGAAGGAAAAGGAGAAGAAAGGAAGGAGTAGGAGTGGGAGTGGAGGGTAAGGGGGACAAGAGTCTTTTTTTAAATTGATTTTTATTGTACACAAATGGGATGCATAGTTTCTCCGTTTGTACATGAAGTAAAGTCATACCATTTGGTAATCATACATTTACATAGGGTAATAGTGTTTGATACATTCTGTTGTTTTTCCTCCCCCCAACCACTCCTACCCCTCTTATCCCTCTATACAGTCCCTCCTTCCTCCATTCTTGCCACCCACCCACCCCCCACTATGTGTCATCATCCGTTTATCAGCGAGATCATTCGTCCTTTGGTTTTTTGAGATTGGCTTATCTCACTTAGCATGATATTCTACAATTTCATCCATTTGCCTGCAAATGCCATAATTTTATTATTCTTTATGATTGAGTAATATTCCATTGTATATATATACACCACAGTTTCTTTATCCATTCATCAATTGAAGGACATCTAGGTTGGTTCCACAGTCTGGCTATTGTGAATTGAGAAGCTATGAACATTGTTGTGGCTGCATCTCTGTAGTATGCTGATTTTAAGTCCTTTGGGTATAGGCCAAGGAGTGGGATAGCTGGGTCAATTGGTGGATCCATTCCAAGTTTTCTAAGGAATCTCCACACTGCTTTCCAGAGTGGCTGCACTAATTAGCATCCCCACCAGCAATGTATGAGTGTACCTTTTTCCCCACATCCTCGCCAACACCTATTGTTGCTTGTGTTCTTGATAATCGCCATTCTAATTGGGGTGAGATGGAATCTTAGGGTAGTTTTGATTTGCATTTCTCTTATTACTAGAGATGTTGAACATTTTTTCATATATCTGTTGATTGCTTGTACATCTTCTGTGAAGTGTCTGTTCATTTCCTTAGCCCATTTGTTGATTGAGTTATTTGTATTCTTGGGGTAGAGTTTTTTGAGTTCTTTGTATATTCTGGAAATTAGTGCTCTATCTGAAGTATGAATGGCAAAGATATTCTCCGACCCTGTAGGCTCTCTCTTTGCATTGCTGATAGTTTCCTTTGCTGAGAGAAAGCTATTTAGTTTGAATCTATCCCATTTATGGATTCTTGCTTGTATTTCTTGTGCTATAGGAGTCCTGTTAAGGAAATCTGATCCTAAGCTGATATGTTGATGATTTGGACCTACTTTTTCTTCTATAAGATGCAGGATCTCTGGTCTGATTCCAAGGTCCTTGATCCATTTTGACTTGATTTTTGTGCAGGGTGAGAGATAGGGGTTTAGTTTCATTCTGCTGTATATGGATTTCCAGTTTTCTTAGCACCATTTGTCGAAGAGGCTATCTTTTCTCCATTGCATATTTGTGGCCCCTTTGTCTAGTATGAGAAAATTGTATTTATTTGGGTTTGTGTTCGTTTCCTCTATTCAGTACCATTGATCTACCTGTCTATTTTGATGCCAATACCATGCCATTTTTGTTACTATTGCTTTGTAGTATAGTTGAAGTTCTGGTACTGCGACACCCCCTGCTTCACTCTTCCTGCTAAGGTGTCTTTAGCTATTCTGGGTTTCTCATTCTTCCAGATGAATTTCATAATTGCTTGCTCTATTTCTCTAAGGTATGCCATTGGGATTTTAATTGGAATTGTATTGAATCTGTATAGCACTTTTGGTAGTATGGCCATTTTGACAATATTAATTCTTCCTATCCAAGAACATGGGAGATCTTTCCATCTTCTAAGGTTTTCTTTAATTTCTTTCTTTAGTGTTCTGTAGTTCTCATTGTAGAGGTCTTTCACCTCTTTTGTTAGATTGGTTCCCAAGTATTTTATTTTTTTCAAGGCTATTGTGAATGAGGTAGTTTTCCTAACTTCTCTTTCTGAAGATTCATCACTTATGTATTAAAATGCATTGGATTTACGAGCATTGATCTTGTAACCTGCTACTTTACTGAATTCACTTATGAGTTCTAAAAGTTTTCTGGTGGAATTTCCTGGGTTCTATAAATATATAATCATGTCATCAGCAAATAGGGATAGTTTGAGTTCTTCTTTTCCTATTTGTATCCCTTTAATTTCCTTGGTCTGTCTAATTGCTCTGGCTAGAGTTTCGAGGACAATGTTGAATAGAAGTGGTGAAAGAGGGCATCCCTGCCTTGCTCCACTTTTTAGGGGGAATGCTTTCAGTTTTTCACCATTTAGAAGGAATATTGGCCATGGGCTTAGCATAGACGGTCTTTACAATGTTAAGGAAAGTTCCCACTATCATGTTTTGAGCATGAATGGATGCTGTATTTTATCAAATGCTTTTTCTGCATCTATAGAAATAATCATGTGATTCTTGACTTTAAGTCTGTTGATAGCGTGAATTACATTTCTTGATTACCGAATGTTGAACCAACCTTGCATCCTTGGGATAAAACCCATTGGATTGTGGTGCACTATCTTTTTAATATATTTTTGTATGTGATATGCTAAGATTTTGTTGAGAATTTTTGCATTAATATTCATTAAGGATATTGGTCTGAAATTTTCTTTCCTCGACGTGTCTCTGTCTGCTTTAGGTATCAGGGTGATATTGGCTTCATAAAATGAGTTTGGGAGGGTTCCCACCTCTTCTATTTTATGGAATACTTTGAGAAGTATTGGAATGAGCTCTTCTTTAAAGGTTTTGTAGAACTCGACTGAGAACCCATCTGGTCCCGAACTTTTCTTTGTTGGTAAGCGTTGATGACTTCTTCTATTTCCTTCTTGAAATTGATCTATTTAAATTGTGTATGTCCTCCTCGTTCAGTTGAGGTAATTCATATGTCTCTAGAAAGCTGCCGATGTCTTCAAGATTTTCTATTTTGTTGGAGTATAGCTTTTCAAAATAGTTTCTAATTATGTTTTGTATTTCACTCATGTCTGTTGTGATATTGGGAGAAGAATCTTAAAAGATAACATACTATATGATTTCATTTATTTGACAATCTCAAAATACAAAACCGTATAGATGGAAAATAGATTATTGGGGATAAAGAATTTGCGGGTAGAGGAGGTTGGTACAATCAGAGTAGTGTAAACAAGGGAAAATTTTGTAGAAATTAAATAGTTTTCTCTCTTTTTTATTTTTTTTATTATTATTGTATACAAATGGGATACATGTTGTTTCTCTATTTGTACATGGAGTCAAGGCATACCATTTGTGTAATCATACGTTTACATAGGGCAATGATGTTTGATTCATTATTTTTTTACCCTTCCCCCCCACCCCTCCCACCCCTCTTTTCCCTCTATACAGTCCTTCTTTCCTTCATTCTTACCACACTCCTTATCCCTAACCCTAAACCTAATGCTAACCCTTCCCACCCCCCAATATATGTCCTCATCCGCTTATCAGCAAGATCATTCATCCTTTAGTTTTTTGAGATTGGCTTATCTCACTTAGCATGATATTCTCCAATTTCATCCATTTACCTGCAAATGCCATAATTGTATCATTCTTCATGGTGGAGTAATATTCCATTGTATATATATGCCACAGTTTCTTTATCCATTCAACAACTGATGGGCATCTAGGTTGGTTCCACAATCTGGCTATGGTGAATTGAGCAACAATGAACATTGATGTGGCTGTATCTCTGTAGTATGCTGATTTTAAGTCCTTTGGGTATAGGCCAAGGAGTGGGATAGCTGGGTCAAATGGCGTTTCCATTCCGAGCTTTCTGAGGAATCTCCATACTGCTTTCCAGAGTGGCTGCACTAATTTGCAACCCCACCAGCAATGTATGAGTGTTCCTTTTTCACCACATCCTCGCCAACACCTATTGTTGCTTGTGTTCTTGATAATCGCCATTCTAATTGGGGTGAGATGGAATCTTAGGGTAGTTTTGATTTGCATTTCCCTTATTACTAGGGATGTTGAACATTTTTTCATATATCTGTTGATTGCTTGTACATCTTCTTCTGTGAAGTGTCTGTTCATTTCCTTAGCCCATTTGTTGATTGGATTATTTGTATTCTTCGTGTAGAATTTTTTGAGTTCTTTATAGATTCTGGAAATTAGCGCTCTATCTGAAGTATGGTTGGCAAAGATATTCTCCCACTCTGTAGGCTCTCTCTTCACATTGCTGATAGTTTCCTTTGCTGAGAGAAAGCTTTTTAGTTTGAATCTATCCCAGTTGTTGATTCTTGCTTTTATTTCTTGTGCTATGGGAGTCCTGTTAAGGAAGTCTGATCCTAAGTCAACAAGTTGAAGATTTGGACCTACTTTTTCTTCTATAAGATGCAGGGTCTCTGGTCTGATTCTGAGGTCCTTGATCCATTTTGAGTTGAGTTTTGTGTAGGGAGAGAGATAGGGGTTTAATTTCATTCTGTTGCATTTGGTTTTCCAGTTTTCCCAGCACCATTTGTTGAAGAGGCTATCTTTTCTCCATTGCATATTTTTGGCCCCTTTGTCTAGTATGAGAAAATTGTATTTATTTGGGTTTGTGTCCATGTCCTCTATTCTGTACCATTGATCTACCTGTGTATTTTGGTACCAATACCATGTGGTTTTTGTTACTATTGCTTTGTAGTAGAGTTGAAGATCTGGTATTGCAATACCCCCTGCTTCGTTCTTGCTACTTAGGATTGCTTTAGCTATTCTAGGTTTTTTATTCTGCCAGATGAATTTCATAATTGCTTGCTCTATTTCTGCAAGGTACATCATTGGGGTTTTAATTGGAATTGCATTGAATTTGTATAGTACTTTAGGTAGTATGGCCATTTTGACAATATTAATTCTACCTATACAGGAACATGGGAGATCTTTCCATCTTCTAAGGTTTTCTTGAATTTCTTTCTTAACTGTTCTGCAGTTCTCATTGTAGAGGTCTTTCACCTCTTTTGTGAGATTGATTCCCAAGTATTTTATTTTTTTCGATGCTATTGTGAATGGGGTAGTTTTCCTAAATTCTCTTTCTGAGGATTCATCACTTATGTACAAAAATGCTTTGGATTTATGAGCATTGATCTTGTAACTGCTACTTTACTGAATTCACTTATGAGTTCTAAAAGTTTTCTGGTGGAATTTCCAGGTTCCTCTAAATATATAATCATGTCGTCAGCAAACAGGGATAGTTTGAGTTCTTCTTTTCCAATTCGTATCCCTTTAATTTCTTTGGTTTGTCTAATTGCTCTGGCTAGAGTCTCAAGGACAATGTTGAATAGAAGTGGTGAAAGAGGGCATCCCTGCCTTGTTCCAGTTTTTAGGGGGAACGCTTTCAGTTTTTCACCATTTAGAATGATATTGGCCATGGGCTTAGCGTAGATTGCCTTTATAATGTTAAGGAATGTTCCCACTATCCCTATTTTTTCTAGTGTTTTGAGTATGAAGGGGTGCTGTATTTTATCAAATGCTTTTTCTGCATCTATTGAAATAATCATGTGATTCTTAACTTTAGTCTGTTGATATGGTGAATGACATTTATTGATTTCCGAATGTTGAACCAACCTTGCATCCCTGGGATAAAAACCCACTTGATCTTGGTGCACTATCTTTTTAATATATATTTGTATGCGATTTGCTAAAATTTTGTTGAGAATTTTTGCGTCGATGTTCATTAAGGATATTGGTCTGAAATTTTCTTTCCTCGATGTGTCTCTGTCTGGTTTATGTATCAGGGTGATATTGGCTTCATAGAACGAGTTTGGGAGGGTTCCCTCCTCTTCTATTTCATGGAATACTTTGAGGAGTATTGGAATGACTCTTCTTTAAAGGTTTTGTAGAACTCGGCTGAGAACCCATCTGGTCCCGGACTTTTCTTTGTTGGTAGGCTTTTCATGACCTCTTCTATTTCATTGCTTGAAATTGGTTTATTTAAGTTGTGTATGTCCTCCTCGTTCAGTTTAGGTAGTTCATATGTCTCTAGAAATTTGTTGATGTCTTCGAGGTTTTCTGTTTTGTTGGAGTATAGATTTTCAAAATAGCTTCTAATTATGTTTTGTATTTCACTCGTGTCTGTTGTGATGTTTCCTTGTTCATTCCGAATTTTAGTAATTTGAGTTTTCTCCCTCTTTCTCTTTGTTAGTGTGGCTAAGGGTTTATCAATTTTGTTATTTTTTCAAAGAACCAACTATTTATTTTGTTAATTTTTCCAATTGTTTCTTTTGTTTCAATTTTGTTGATTTCGGCTTTGATTTTAACTATTTCCTGTCTTCTACTACTTTTGGTATTGGTCTGCTCTTCTTTTTCTATGGCTTTGAGCTGTAGTGTTAAGACGTTTATTTGTTGATTTCTACTTCTTTTGTTGAATGTGCCCCATGAAATAAATCTTCCTCTAAGTACTGCTTTCATACTGTCCCGGAGATTTTGATATGATGTGTCTTTGTTCTCGTTTACTTCTAAGAATTTTTTTATTTCCCTCCTGATGTCTTCTGTTAGCCAATCATCATATAATAGCGTATTATTTAATCTCCAGGTATTGGAGAAGTTTCTGTTTTTTATTCTGTCATTTATTTCTAATTTCAATCCATTATGATCTGATAGAGTACAAGGTAGTATCTCTATCTTCTTGTATTTGCTAACAGTAGCTTTGTGGCATAAAATATGGTCTGTTTTAGAGAACGATCCATGTGCTGCTGAGAAGAAAGTGTATTCGTTCTTTGTTGGATGGTATATTCTATATATGTCTGTTAAGTCTAAATTGCTGATTGTGTTATTGAGATCTATGGTTTCTTTATTCAATTTTTGTTTGGATGATCTATCCAGTGGTGAGAGAGGTGTGTTAAAATCGCCTAGTATTATTGTGTTGTGGTCTATTTGATTTCTGGAATTAAGAAGGATTTGTTTGATGTACGTGGATGAGCCAATGTTCGGGGTATAGATATTTATGATTGTTATGTCTTGCTGATTTATGCTTCCCTTAAGCAGCATGTAATGTCCTTCTTTATCCCTTCTGACTAGTTTGGCTTGAAGTCCACATTATCTGAAATGAGAATGGATACTCCAGCTTTTTTGCTGTGTCCGTGTGCATGGTATGTTTTTCCCCATCCTTTCACCTTTAGTTTATGGGTATCTCTTTCTATAAGATGAGTCTCTTGCAGGCAGCTTATTGTTGGATTTTTCTTTTTAATCCAATCTGCCAGTCTGTGTCTTTTGATTGATGAGTTCAGGCCATTAACATTCATGGTTATTATTGTGATATGATTTGTATTCCCAGTCATTTGACTCATATTTGTTTTTTGACATGATTTTGTTTCTCCTATATTTGGCTGTTCCTTTAGGCTTGCGCCTCCTGTTGCTGATTTGCATTGTTGTTTTTCATCTCTTCTTCATGGAATATTTTGCTGAGAATGTTCTGTAATGCTGGCTTTCTTTTTGCAAATTCCTTTAGCTTTTGTTTATCATGGAAGGATCTTATTTCATCGTCAAATTTGAAGGTAAGTTTTGCTGGGTATAAGATTCTTGGTTGGCATCCATTTTCTTTTAGGGCTTGGTAAATGTTGTTCCAGGCCCTTCTAGCTTTTACGGTCTGGATTGAAAAATCTGCTGATATTCTTATTGGTTTCCCTCCGAATGTAATTTGATTCTTTTCTCTCACGGCCTTTAAAATTCTGTCTTTATTTTGTATGTTAGGTATCTTCATAATAATGTGCCTTGGTGTGGGTCTGTTGTAATATTGTATATTTGGAGTTCTATAAGCCTCTTGTACTTGGTTTTCCATTTCATTCTTCAGATTTGGGAAATTTTCTGATATTATTTCATTGAATAGATTGTTCACTCCTTTGGTTTGTTTCTCTAAGCCTTCCTCAATCCCAATAATTCTCAAATTTGGCCTTTTCATGATATCCCATAATTCTTGTAGATTCTGTTCATGATTTCTTACCATCTTCTCTGTTTGTCCAACTTTGTTTTCAAGATTAAATATTTTCTCTTCAATGTCTGAGGTTCTGTCTTCCAGGTGTTCTACCCTCTTGGTTTTGCTTTATATGGAGTTTTTAACTTGGTTTATTGTTTCCTTCATTTCAAGTATTTCAGTTTGTTGTTTTTTCAGTATCTCTAACTCTTTATTGAAATGATCTCTTGCTTCCCGTATTTGCTCTTTTAACTGTTGATTGGTGCGATCATTTAATGCCTGCATTTGCTCTTTCATCTCCTCCTTCAATGCCTGCGTTTGCTCTTTCATCTCCTCATTTGCTTCTCTGATTGTTTTAATTATGTACATTCTGAACTCCCTTTCTGACATTTCTTCTGCTGTGCTGTCATTGGGTTTTATTGATGTAGTATCTAGGTTTGTTTGGGACATTTTCTTCCCTTGTTTTCTCATATTGGTCAGCTGTCAGTGGGAATCTGAGATATTGCAGATTTCCTCTATTGGCTTATAGTGTCCCTGTAGATTTCCAGTGTATCACCTCCCAGCCTTCAGTAGCCTGAAGTCTTGGAGGAACTTGATAATGCAGTGCTTCCAAAGAAAGCTGCCCCTAGCCCCTACTGGTTCCAGGGCTTGGAGCTGGCTCTGTGCGGAAAGGCTCTCACTGGGGGCCTGCACCGTGCAGCTGGCCGTGTGGGGGGAGCCCACCACCGGAGTGTGGAAGGCTACCTTGGGAAGACTCTAGCTGCCCTACCCTGCTATGATAACCCCACCCCTATCTGTGCCTGGCGCCCAGGCCAAGTTTCACCCAGTGGGGGAGACTCACCCCATGACTCTATTTTTGTCCAAGTCTCTCGATGACTCCCCTTCTTGAGTCCTGGATTCTGGAGCGACTGGAGATGCAGTCACCCTCTAGGTCGCAATCTTGGATCGCCCCGTGGAAAGAGCCTGCAGCCGGAGTGGGCAGAGCCGCCTGAAGAAGTCTCTGACTGCCCTGCCCTGATCCCAGATGCTGCTTGGGGATCCAAGCTCTCCGTTGGCTTGGGGACTTGTGGCTGTCTCTTTGTAGAAAAGCTCTCACTGGGTGGTCTGTTCCAAGAAGCTAGCCTTGAAAGGCACCTCCCACCGCAGGAGTCCAGGCTGCTTGGGGAGGTCGCTGGTTGCCCTGTCCTGGTCCCTGAAGCCGCTTGCGGGCCAGAGTATGCTGCGCTGGCTCCGGGACTTGGAGCTTGTTCTGATCAGAAAGGCTCTCAGTAGGGGGCCTGCTCCGAGAACCTGGAGAAGCTGGCTGTGTGGGAGAGGCCAGCACCGGAGTGCGCAGGGTGCCTGTGGAAGACTCTAGCTGCCCTGCCCTGCTCTGTTAAGCCACCTCTATCTGGGCCTGCCACCTGGGCGGAAATTTACCCAGTGGGCAGACTCACCCGTGGCTCTATTTTAGTCCGAGTCTCTCAATGCCTCCCCTTCTTGACTCCTGGGTTCTGGAGCGACTGGGGATGCAGTCCCCCTCTAGTCCGCCATCTTGGATCGCGCCCCGTGGAAAGAGCCTGCAGCCGGATTGGGCAGAGCCGCCTGAAGAAGTCTCTGGCTGCCCTGCCCTGATCCCAGAGGCTGCTTGCGAATGGAAGTCAGTTTTCTCTCTTGATTTTGGTTGTCTTTATAGGACTCTATACTTGTAGTAAAATGATGCAAAATTATATGCATATTTTTTGGCAATGTTACCTTCTTGGTTGATATTGTGCTTTAATCATATAAGGTGTATACATTTTGGAAAATTGAATGAAAGGTACAGGGGAACTTTTTGTACTATCTTTGCAACTTCCTTTTACTCTATAATTTCCTTTGTTATACATTTAAAAAATCTCCATACACATTAGCAGTCATTCCCTATCTGGTAAGTTCCCTTCCTCCCAGACTGTCAACCACAGATGTAATTTCTGCCTCCACAGACTCCTGGGATATTTCATATGAATGGAATCATAAATTATGATGTCTTTTGTGATTAGCATCTTGCACATAGTATAATGTTTTTAAGATACATACATGTTGAATTAGTTCATTACTTTTTATTGCCAAATATTATTCCATTGTAGGAAAATATTCCATTTTCCACACTCACCAGTCAATAGACATTTTGGACTATGTCCAGTTTTTGACTATTATGACTAACGCTTATACAAACTTTTTGTACAAGTTTTGTGTGTTTTTAACTTTTCAGTTATCTTAGGTTAGTAGGTTAGCTGGGTCATATGGTAACTCTGTGTTGAATATTTTGAGGGACAGCCACACCATTTTTCAAGTGGCTGAACTATATTACATTTCTACCAGTAATGTGTAAATTTTCCTGTTTGTCTATGTCCTTGCCAATAGATGTTAATTTTTTTGTCCTTTGGATTATAGGCACCTAGTGAATGCAAAGTAATATATAGTAAAATATAGTTGTGATTCTGATTTGCATTTACTTAATGCTTAATGGTGCTGAGCATCTTTTTATGTGCTTCATTGACCATTTGTATAACTTTTTTAGAAAAATGTCTCTTCAAGTTTTTCCCCATTTTTAAAATGGGGTTAGTTTTCTTTTTATTGTTGATTTGTAAGAATTCATCATGTATTCTCAATATAAGTCCCTTATCAGAGATATGACTTGCTAATTATTTTTGCCATACTGTGAATTTTTTGATGGTAATTTCTTGATGGTATCATTTGGTATATTTAGACTATTCATAGTTAAATTAATATCTGCCATGCTTTCAAGTTCTTTGTATTTGTTGTTCTTGTTCTTTGTTTCTGTTTTTGTTGTTGTTGTTGATGATGTGTTTCTTCAGCATTTTTGTTTGTATTTAAAATTGACCACAGGATAACGTTAACCTGTTCTAGCATGCAAGCCACTTTATCTTCTGATCCCATTACTACCTTTTGAAATTTTTTCATTTAAAGCAAAAATAGCATATTTTACCAGTTTTTTTACTATAAATTCAATTTTCCTTCACTTTTGTTATCTATATTTCATGCTCTCTATAGCCCACCCTTTTGGTATCACATATAAAATATACCATTTCATTTTATCTCTTTTTTTTAAGCAATAACTAATATTGAAGGAATCACCTGCCTTATATTTAGCGTGTACTAACCCTTAATAATAGCAGCCATGTACTTCATTTCCTACATGCCAGACACTGTGACTAATACTTTACATGTGTTATATAATCTTATTGTCCAAGCATCAATAAAATTAAGATAAACTATTACTGAGAGAAGCGAGCAGATCTGTTCAAAGTGCTATGAATGGACTTGGAACCCAAGCCCATTTTCTTAAAAATAATACTTTACATTTTTGAGTGTTTACCATGTGCCTTTTTGCAATTTATTCTTCAGAACAACCTAACGAAGTAATTAATATCTTAAATGTTAGGCAAGTGAGACAACACCAGCCCCTTTTAGCGTTTCCAGTCTCACCTAAGTCATAAAAAAGTTGGTAAGTAACTGTGAAGGTTGTAGCCTGAGAGAAAAGGCCAACTAAAAGACTAACACCTAATCATAGGATTATAGAATGTTTCCCTTCCACCCACACCTAAAATAATTTATAGCAGTAGCATTCACTGAGTGCATACTATTTTTATGCCAAAATCTGTGCTAAAAGCTACAAATGTATGATCTCAATGTAAATCTTTACAAGTACTAAGCAAAGTAGATAGCATTATTACTCCCATTTTACAGAAGAGGAGACTGAGGCTTGTGAAATGACCTAAGGTCATACACAATTATCTGGAGGAATTGGGATTCTAACTCAGGTCTGTCACATACCAAAAACCTGTGCTCACTTTATTATACATGTCTTAGAAAGAGAGTGACACAATTAGATTATTTCAAAGCTACTGACTCCAGAATTGTTTTATTTTTTTTGTAAGCATTTTTATTAAAATGTAATGTGCATATAGAGAAGCACACGGGAAATAAAGTTAATTATCACAAACTGAATACATTCATTTATTCATAAACAGAATGTTATCTCTCCCCAATCCTTCCCCAGAAAGTCTCCTGTATCCCTTTCTGGGTATTACTACTAACCATGGATAACGCTATCCAAATCTGATCTGCACTTATGAATGTAGTCCATTAGTGAACTCTCTACAAATAAAGAATATAATGTGTACTCTTTTATGTCTTATAACTTTTGATCAAGATTTTATTTTGAGACCTATAATTTGCTGTATGCAGTATAGTTCCTTCCTTTACAAAATAAATATAATATAAAATACAATCATGATATGACTATATCACAATATATGCATCCATTCTACTGCTGATAAATATTTAGTAGTTTGGAGCTATTGCAAATAGTGCTATGAATATTCTTGTACATGTATTTTGTTGAACATGATTATAATTTTTCCTTGGGTAATCTTTATTGGATAATTGGAACTTGTGACAGGGCAGAGAGGGATAGAGGTAGGGAAAATAGGCAGAATACTGCTGCACAAGATTAAGCATAAAATGTTGAGGATAAACAAGAGGGTGGCTATGGTAGGGCTGGAGAGGAAGAGGTGAAGAAGGAGATAAAAATGTTTGTGTGTGTATATATATATATATATATATATATATCAATTGATTTTAAGGAATAAAGGGAATAGGGAAGTCAAAGACTATATGATAAATTAATTGAAAGAGGAAAGAAATTTCAGCAGAAATTTGGAGTAGGAGTAAAAAAGCAAGAGGAGAGTGGGGAAAAGGGAAAAAACACAAAAGAGAGAGGAAAAGTTCTGGAGAGTATTGATTAAGATGCAGTTGGCTAAGGTTAGACCTGGGGAATCATCTCCAATGTGAACAGGTGCCAAAGAAATGGCCGTGTGAAACAAAGAGGGCATGACCTGAGAGGGGGAGGGATCACCCGGATAGGGTCCTATTATAACAGACTGGAAAGGAGAGAATTTGGGAAAATGTATGAGGCAGGGATGAGTGTGCTATGTTAGATTCAGGACAGACTAAAGGGGAACAGATCTGAGAAAGGGCCCTTTAATTTGGCAGCCTGGAAGATTTCATAAGAGCAGTTTCCATAGAGTTCTGGTAGCCTTTCACAGTTCTGAAAGGAGCAAGTGGTGAGAAAGTGCCTATGGGGTCTACAAAGACTCATTTAAGAGGGGTGGCAATGAATGAATTGATTAAAGAACAGAGTGTCAATAGACAAATGGAAAGAGGGAATGAATGGTATGTGTGGTGTCTGAGCCAGTTAAGGTAACACACAGAGAGGGATCTCTGGTAAAATATAATGAACTGGGGCATGAGGACAGAGAAGGAGCTGATTCATTCAATAAATATTTACTCAATACTTCTTATTAGCCATGCACTACGATAGAACTGGGGACACAGAGATTAATAAAACTAGTCTCTACCCTCAAGTTACTTGTCATATAGTGAGAAAACACTTGATTACAATATAGTGTAATAGGTACAAAGTTGGAGCAGAGGATGCAATAGAACTTTACATAATTTCTACATATATTTGACTAGAAAAGATGCTTGGAGGTGCAGACATCTATGCTGACACTAGAAAGTGCCAGAGAAAAAAGATGAGGATGTGGTATTCTAAGAAGAGGTAGGACTTGAACAAAAACATAGAATTTTGAGAAGTCCCTTCATAATAATTGAAGTTTGATGATATCAGTAGGGATGAAGGGGAATGTTCCAGAGAGTTATACCAATAAGAAGGTAGGCAAGAACTACATTTTGGGAAACTCAGAGTTTAACCATTTCATGTCTTTGAACTTACACTGTGTAGGCATTTGTGGGTTACTGAGTCAATTTTAACTTTTTGAACTTTATTGAGACTTAACTCATACATCATACAATTCACTCATTTAAAGTGTATAGTTTAGTGGTTTTTAATATATTTGTTGATATGAGCAACTAACACCAGTTAATTTTAGAAGATTTTTATCACTTACCAAAGGAACATTATACACTTTAGTTTTCATCCCCTTGCCCCCAATCCCCCCACACACTTTGATCCCTAAGCAACAACCAGTATATTTCCCACATCTATAGATTTCCATATTCAGTACTTTCCTATGAATACAACCATATAATATGTGGTCTTTTGTGACTGATTTTTCTCACATGGCATGATAGTTTCAATATTCATCTGTGTTATTGCATGTATTAGTATTTCATTCCTTTTTAAGGTTGAATAATATTCCAGTGTATAGCTGTAACATGTTTATTTATCCTTTCGTGAGCTGATGGACATTTGGATTGTTTCCAAATTTGGCTCTTAAGAGTAATGCGTATTCTGTTGCTGTTGAGTAGTGTCATATAGAATTTTGTTAGGGCTGATTGGTTTATAATGTTTTTCAAGTCTTCTCTTTTCTTACTGGTTTATAATGTTTCTCAGGTCTTCTCTTCTCTTACCAATCTTCTGTTTAAGTGGCTTATCCATTATGGGGTGTTGAAGTCTCCAAGTATTATTGTTTAGTTATCTATTTCTCCCTTCATTTCTTTCAGGTCTTGCTTAATTTATTTTGGTGCTCTTTCTTTGGGACATCATGAGGAAAGTGAAAAGACAACCCATAGAATGGAAGAAAATATTTTCAAACTGAATATTTGATGACAGGCATATAGAAAGAACTCATAATTCAGTAAGAAAACAGATAACACATTTAAAATGGGCAAAGAATCTGAATAGACATTTCTACAAGAAAGATATACAAATAGCCAATAAACACATGAAAAGATGTTCCACATTATTAGTTGTCAGAGAAAATGCAAAACAAAACCATAATAAAAAACCACTGCATACCCACTAGGAAGGCTAGACTCAAAAAGTTAAAAATAGCAAGTGGTGACAAGGATGTGGAGAAATTGGAACACTCGTGCACTGCTGGCAGGAATGTAACATGGTATTACCATTTTGGAAATCAATCCAGCAGCTCCTCAAACGATTAAACATAGAGTTACCCCATATGCCCACAAAAAATTCTACATGAATATTTTAGCAGTATTGTTTATAAGAACCAAAGGTGTAAATGCCCCAAATGTCCATTAGTTGATAATGGAGACAGTGGTTAAATATTTATCAGCATACCATTGCATGGGAGCCATTAACGTGGAGGTGGTAATTTAAACTATTTGAATGGATCTGATCATCCAGGTAGGGTACAAAGTGGGATGATAAGAGGGTCTAGGAATTGGACTTAGTAAAGAAACTTCAAAACTTCAAATAAGAATTTCAAGTGCCCTCAGATCAGTAAAAATATTTAAAAGAGTATATATTCAAAGGACTTAAAATCAGCATACCATAGTGACATGACTACATCAATTTTTCTAGCACCTCAATTCACAATAACTAAGATATGGAACCAACCTAGATGTCCTTCAACAGATGAATGGATAAAGAAAATGTACAGATACACAATGAAATATTACTCAGTCATAAAGAAGAATGAAATTATGGCATTTGCCAGGAAATGGATAGAACTGGAGGGTATCATGCTACATGAAATAAGCCAATCCCAAGAAACCAAAGGCCAAATGTTCTCTCTGATATGCGAATGCTAGCACACAATAAGGGGGCTGGAAAGAAAGAATAGAAATTCATCGAATTAGACACAGGGGAAGGAAGCGAAGGGAGAGAACATGGGAACAGGAAAGAATGAATCAAACATAACTTTCTTATGTTCATATATGAATACATGACCAGTGTAATGCCACATCAGGTACAACAAAAAAAATGGGCAGTCATACTCCATGTATGTATAATGTGTTAAAAAATTCTATTTTCATGTATATATGAAAAAAATAAAAAATAAAATTGAAAAAAAGTCATAAAAATGAAAAGAAAGAAAGTTAGGCTTTTCCCACTCTATATCAGAAAGTGAAAGTGTTAGCAAATTAGGTTCATCTGTCTCCCAAAGAACAGTCAGAGTGAGAAATGAGCAAGTTGCTTGGGCAGAAAATTCCAACCTCCAAATTCAAGCTTTTGTTAAGCTAAGCTACAGAAGGACAGGAACGCTTGCATTGCTTAACTGAGTGGTGACTGGGGAGTGGGTTGTGAATGGAAGGAATATTCACATATGTAAAACCACCTACCCCTAAGACTCTTTTATTCACATATTTATGCATCTCCGTGAACATTTAATGAAAACTTCCTAGGTTCCAGACTTAGGCTAGAAACTCTGAACACAGAATGAGTTGGTAATATAGTAACAGTAAGCATTGGAGAGTTATGGTGGTCAGAGAAATCTTAGGGGAGGTAGGGCTTTGGAAGATTAGCTAAAAATACCTGGGTGGAAAGAAGAGGGAGAGAACCATTTTCTAAATAAAGTATAACAGAATTAGGAATAATAATGCTTTACACTTAAATAATTCTTACTGTAGGCCAAACACCATTCTAATAGCTTTATGTGCACTAATTTAATCCTTAAGATAACCCTATGACATATGTATAATTAATCCAATTTTAGAGATGAGAAAACTGAAGATATATTACATCATAGGTAAGGTAAGTGACAGAAGAGGCATTATGAACCTAGACTGGTTCCAGAGACTCCCCACCTACATCCTAGAGTGTATAAGGTATTTTCATGAGGGTTGTGGAGATAGAGGCCCAAACTGGAGCACACAGACTATAAAGACATGAGATAGAAGAGTTGGATAGGAAAGGAGAGAGCCAACTTCAAAGAATCTTCAAGTCTAGAGACACTTGCATTATGTATTCTAAACCAAACCCAGCAAGCCCAGCATTGAATCCTGAATCTTCCATTGATCATTTATGTGACATGATACAAAGTCACTCTTTCCTTGGCTTTCAAGTATTGTCCCTGAGTATAACAGGGAAAATTAGGTAAGGTTGCTGTAATGATTTAATGAATAAAAGGATATAAACTGTCCAGCAAAGTGTAGGGCACCTTAAATGTAAACTGTGACTATTTTTACTTTATTACATTAGAGTTCTCAACACACAGTCTTCAGGACAATTATTTTAGTGTGCTTAGGGATTCCTCAAAGACCCATCTAAGTGGAATTCCTGGTGAAAACACAGTCACTGTTTTGAGTCATTTCCTTTCCTGGTGGCATGTGGCTCAGCCTACTGGACATTTTATGACCTTGAGTTGCTGGGGCTTTTCCAGTTGGCAAGTATGACCAAAGGCTAGCTTGGATTATGGAAGCTGCTCCATATAATGTGTCCACCATTCCTATGTGGGTAAGGAACTCTTTGATGTGCTACCATTGGAGTTGGCTCAGCTAAAAAGGAAGGAAGTTTTATCTCAACTCCTCTTCCTGATGTTAGGCCACATGTCACTGGTACTCTGGAGATGTCTGCATTGTCCAGTTCCTTTAATCCACACCAATCCAGTTCTGAACAGAGGGGAGTGAATAACTGGGAATGCATGGTGTCAGACACTCTGCTGGCACTGTGACCTTTCCTCTTTTTCTAGTACATCCTCTTTCCTCTTAGATGAAATGCCACATCTCACCCTTTTTATTTTTTGGATCTGCTGAGGAAACTCTTAATCTGCCTGATACCTTCCTGGAAATGTAATTGTTAGAGGCATATAGTGAGTAGAATTAGCTGGCATTCTCAAGAATCTTGAAAATGTAAATCCTAGTAGACAGGACCCAAAAAGCAGGAGAAGGGGAGAGCAAAACCTTTTACTTTTCACATGTCTGAAAATGTCCTAATGTACACCTGCCACCAAAAATATAACACTGAAGAGTTTTCAGGTTCCAAATATCTGCCTCAGGATTTGGGGTCTTCTTAAAGGCAACCTACAAGGGGAGTACAGTGGATCCCTCAACCTGGGATTCAGTATGCAGCTTGTGAAGGGGCTTCTCCTGACTCTTCAGAAGAGAGCAAAGGAGCCACACTATTTTCTGCTCAATTTATAAGGGCCGCCTCACCCATCAGGTACATGGACACATATGACCTCAGATTTCAGAATATTCTCTTTTCTTCAAGTGGTCCTGGAACATGTAATCCAGACTGAGTTAGGGCACATCAGACCAAGTTGTTTCACCTTCAGTACAGTGGCTTGATAACTTTGTTGGATTCAGTTCTTTTCCATGATCCCCTAGAGGACAGTAGACTCCCTGAAGTGCATAGCCAACCTGATAAACACCCTCAGAGTTGGACTGAAATCAGGACAGGAAGAGAGGATAAGAATTAATGGCAGCTGCTTGGTCAAAGAATTTCTTGGGTCCAATGGAGAGTGTGATGGAGGAATCAGAGAAGTTCTTAGCTCTTCTCCTTGTCTCACACCTCACAACTATTCCTCTCTCACAACTGGGTCTACCTTCAAAACATATTCAAAATTCAACCACTTTTTCACCCTTTTCACCGCTACCACTTTGTTATAACTCACTATGCACTCACTACAGGGTCCTTACTCATCCTCCTGTTTTCACCATTGCCCCTGTATAATCTGTTTTACCCACAGTGACCAGAGGAATACTTTCAATTCTCAAGTTCATATCACATCACTTATCTGCTTGAAATCCTACAATGACTTTCTATTTCATCCAGAGCAAGACTCAAGGAGTTTACACTGGTCTATACATTCCTACATGGTCTTTCTCCTCCTTAGCTCTACAATATCTTGTCTTACTACTTCCATTCAGGCTCACTCTGTGCCAACCACACTGGTCTCTGGCCTAGTCCTTGGATATACCAGGCATGTCTCTGTTACAGGGCCTTTGCACTAACTATTCCCTATGCCTAGAAAGATTCTTCCCCCAAGCACTCAAATGATTCACTTCCTTAACTCTGTAAGCTCCTAATTAAAATTATGCACTTTTTCAGTGAGCTCTTCCCTGACTAGCCAATTTAAAATTGGAGCTACCCATAAATCTTAGACCTCATTTCTGTTCTATTTTTCTTATAGTACTCATCACCTTCTGATATACTATATTTATTTCATTACATTATATGTAGTCTGTGTCCTCCTCTATGATATAAGTTTCATGAAGGCAATGATTTTGTCTTATTTAAAACAAATAGAGCCATGTGGCAGATGGATGGGTCTGGAGACTATCATGCTAAGTGAAATAAACCAATCCCAAAAACCAAAGGTCAAATGTTCTCTCTGATATGTGAATGCTAACTCACAATAAGGGGAGGGCAGGGGAAGAATCAAAGTTCAGTGAAGTAGACAAAGGGGAATGAAGGGAAGGGAGCGGGTAGGAATAGGAAAGAGTGGAATGAATCTGATCTAACTTTCCTATGGACATACATGAATACATCATAATGAATCTGGCCATCATGTACATCCACAGGATGGGATCCTAATTAGTATAAGGTATGTTCCATGCTTGTGTAAATATATGAAAATAGATTCTACTGTCCTATATAATTAAAAAGAACAAATAAAAAATAAAGATTTCCCTAAAAAAACCCAATAGATACTGGCCTAACAGTAAATGTTCAGTAAGTATATATGAAATGAATTTCCTTTAAAAATGCTCATGGCTCAGGAAAATTTTCCTTTCCCTTCTGTATCTCAGTTTCCTCCATTGATAGCATAATGCAGGTGGACTGGATGATCTCTTAGGACTCTTATATCTCTTGGACTAAATTTAGAGATTCTGGTTAAAAATATAGTCTCTGGAGCCAGATTTCTTGGGTTCATCTATCTGGTACCTTGAGACAGGCTACTTCACCTCTGTAGGTTTCTTGATTTTCTTGTGTGAAAAATGAAAATGATAAAAATAGACCTTGTTTCAAAGGGTTGCTCTGGAGATTAAATAAGATCATCCTCATATAAGCACTTTAACACAGTGCACGGCATTCAATAAACATTAACTGTTGCTTTTAGGGTGATCATTTGCAAATAGCTGCATTATCTTCTTTTCTTAGGCTCTAAACCAACTTCAGCTGCTGATGGTATGAAAAAAAAAAAGGCAAAACAACCTCCATAACAACAAACTCACCTGAGGTTCATATGCAGCTCATATGCGACTCATATGCATACAGCTGGCCTTTCCCCCTTCCCCCACCCCATTACTAAGACAGAAGAACAGCTTGTTCTCTTGTAACCTGATGTCCCTGGATAAGAGGGAGGGGGAGAGAGGCAACGTGTGATTGCCATGGCCACCCGCTGCATCTCAGATTCCACAGAGAAGCAGGGCAAGGGGGCTTATTCACAGTCACCCACTAACTTGGCATGAGTGGTTTCAAGCAGAGTGTGTAGAATACATGTTGTCCCAGTGGCAGGGGCATATCACAGATGTTCTGCTAGATGAGCAAATGATGATGTTCAAAGCCATCATCAGCAGACATGATTCAGACAGCTGACTAGGTCTTTGGGGCCGGAGATGTGTAAGGCTTGCTGGAGGAAGGCAGTCTGTGGAGAGGTTACCAGAATGGAAACTCGAAAAGGTAACCAATGAATAAGTCTAATAAAATAATCGGCATATTAATAGTAACTTATACTTCCTGTGTATTTGTTGAGCAACAGGTGCTTTATAAATGCTTTCATTTAATTCTCCAATAAACTCCACAGTTCTCAACTTTAGATATACATTGGAGAACTTGAAAAAAATTATTGGTGCCCAGGCTCCAGTGCACAGATTAAGTCAGAATTGCTGTTAAAAATTGCTCTTTTTAAACCTTCCCAGATAATTATAATGTAGAGCTAGAGTTGAGGACTACATTATGAAGTGTGTGTGTGTGTGTGTGTGTGTGTGTGTGTGTGTGTATTCCCACACTTTGCAGATGAGAAAAATGAAGTTCAAAACATTTTCTTCTGATTTTCCAGGTAAGAATCATCACTAGAGGGGCTGGGGTTGTGGCTCAGTGGTAGAGAACTTGCCTGGCATGTGTGAGGCACTGGGTTCAATTCTTAGCATCACATGTAAATAAATAAATAAAATTAAGATCCATTGACAAGTAAAAAATATTTTAAAAAAGAATCAGCAGTAGACAATACTGTCTCATGTTCAGTACTATACATTGTAGGTCACAAAAGGAAGGCTTGAACTTGGGATGTGGGACCAGAACCCAATTGTATAAGAACATTGTGATGGGGCCACTTATAATTTGGGTTGGATACCTTGTACCCTGTGAGCTTCCTGAGGTCAAGTCTGGATGCCTTAGTCCAGAGACAGGTAAAGTAGCACCATGGACAACTGCTGTTTTGGGGGGAACTTCCTGCCTCAGTCAAGATAGTTTCAGAATTAACCAAATCACTGACTAGCAATAACTATTGCAAATTCATCAAGCTGCTTGTCACCCTCTGAAGCTTTCTCTGCTCACCAGATCCAGGCTTCATGCAGCAGCAGCAGCAGCAGCAGCAGAAGCAGAAGCAGAGATATAGGTCATTATTTCTTTAACCATGATAGGTGTACTGCTGGAGATGCATGTGATGATTTAGGAGGTAAACAGATGGGCATTTTTAACTTCAACAGTTATGTATTTATCTTGATGTGTATTAGAAATCTATCTCTCTTATACACACAGCCCCTGATTTCACAAATATTATTAAAAAAGGCTAAATTGATTTAAAATATTGAAAAGTGACTAGAGTTAAAGAAACATATTAAGTAATTAATCATAATAGAGGTGATTTGCACAAGAATATGGCTTCAAAATTCAGATGGAATAGATGAATGGCTGAAGAGAAGAAACACTCTCCAGAGTCATTCATTTGTTAACTCAATCATTTATTCATTTGACAAGCATTTACCAGATGGCGATTATGTGTCAGGTAGCATGTTAGACACAATAAAGAGATGAATAAAGAACAAGAAATGTTTCCTGCCTTCAAGGATCTCACAAAAAAGAAAATATGCAATGGCCATTCCATATAAATAAGCACAGGGTGTATCCGGAGGCAGGTTATGGAGACAGAGTAAGTGGGGATTTAGAAAGATTTCCAAGAAGTGACTTAGCCATGTACATATGAGAGGGAGGAGGGGTTTGTAGGTATAAAGCATGGAATTGAGAAGCATCAGAGTGTACATGTGCAGTGATCAGTTTGGGGTAGGGATGAGAGAGGAAGAATGCAAATACTAGAACAAAAAATATAAGGCAAAGAGGTAAGAAGAGAAAACTCTGGAAAGATCTGCTAGGACTGGATAATTGTACTCTAAGAAGAAGGGTTTGAGTTTTACTCTTTGCACAATCTGGCTTTGTATTTGGACTAGTGTATCAAAATTCATATTCTAGTTCTACCTTTTTTTTTTTAACTGTGTATCAGTGGGCAAGTTATCTAACCTTTCTGAGCTTCAGTTTTCTTATCTGTCAAGGGAAAATTAATAGTAAATTTTTCTAAGCATTAATTATGGGGGTTAAATGAGATCTCATTCATAAATTTCTTTTCACAATGCTTGACACACAAAGTAAGTCCTACTTCTTGTCTGCTCTTCCCTGGCAGAGGAAAAGAACATATCCCTTGTGGTTTTCCTCTCCAGAGATGTCAGCAGAATGTGTTTATCATATGAGACAGTCTGTATTACTCTCTCATTTCATCTCCATATTCAACAAACTATTAAAGAACATCTGCCATGTAGCAGACCTTTTACCTATTTTATTTCACTTAATTTGCACAGGAGTCCTGATGACAGGATGGCTGCTACAGTCTCCTGATTTCAACTAGAGTTGTGATACTTTGGTTCCACACACTTAAGGTGCAATGGCACCACATTTCTCTATTATTTCTTCATAGATGAAAAAATGTCAAGAGTTGTTTTCCCAAATCTGGGGGAGAAAAAGGATCTGAAAACATGTGACCAATATGCTGGGAATTTTTTCAGTGATCTTTGCTAGCTCATGAGTCTGAGAACATCATTGGTATCTTTCAGAATTTAGCTGCTTTGTCTTCTCATATTCTTTGGTTATGATGATAAAATCCCCATATAATATAAAATTTATCATCTTAACCATTTTTAAGTGTGCAGTTGAAAAGTGTTAATTATATCTACATTAATGTGAAACATATCTCCATCCTTATTTTATTTTTGCTGAGAATTGAACCCAGAGGTGCTTTACCACTGAATTACATCCTCAACCCTTTTAATTTTTTATTTCAATACAGAGTCTTGCTAAGTTGCTGAGGATGGCTTCAAAATTGTGATCCTCCTGTCTTAGCCTTCTGAGTCGCTGGGATGACAGGTATGCACCACTGCAATTAGCTCCATTCTTTATTATTTAAATCCAAGGTAATATTATATCACTGTGTTTGTTCTGTGATAATTTGCTGGTGTGTAAATCTAAGATTCACTCACTGTACTGTATTTCTGGTATGCTTCAAGAAAAAAGACTTTTAAGTAATAGCATGAATAAAACACCAGTGACCATTCCTGTTAATTCATTGTTGAATAATTTAGTTAGTTATAGAAATTAGAGACAATATGAAGTTTCTTAGATGTAAAACAAAAACAATATTTTTTATAATGGTCTATGCAATTTAGAAGGTGGAAGGCATCTTAACTGGCATAAAAGAATGGTCTTTTGATCTCATAAGATGGCATACATAGACTTAGTTTGGTTCTCCTTGCTCCTTCCCACTAGGTGTTACAACTATAAATCCTAGAAATAAACTCATTTGTTCCTGTGGGCCTTGACACTTCTATCCCTACCTAGAGATATTTGATATTTAGCAGGTCACCTGCAAAATCAGTCTCTCCAAAACAAGTTACCTAGTCTGGAAGCTTCTTTGTGTCCAAGGGCATGAGAATCACCCCCACCATGAAAAGAGACCAGGGTGCCTTGGAAAGGATTGGGGGATCATATACAACATGATGACCAACTACAGGAAGCCTCCTTCTTCCCAGAGATTTCCTTTCCCCACCTAGAGGCAACACACAATTAGTCCCATGGAAGCACCTTCTGCCTCTATAGGCAGAATCAGCAAAGATCAGTGGGAGGCTCAGAGGCAACAGGTAGACCTAGCAGATTAAATCACAGCAGAGGCCCTGGAAATTAAGCTGTTCCTGGAGCCACAGCATGTAAGAGTAGTCCAGGACCAGCATGGTAACCCTAAACAAGTAGGCTGCCTAATGTAGAGGATTTATATAGGACTGGAGCTTCCTAACACAAAAGCATAAACATGGATTTTTGCAAAATATATTTAAAAATCACCTATCATGCCAAGAACTAGGAAAATGACTTGAATGGGAAAAGACAACTAAATGACGCCAATATCAAGATGAATCATATGTTGCAATTATCTGACTAAGATTTTAAAGCAGTCATCATAAAAATATCTCAATGGCCCATTATGAACATGGTAGAAGCAAATTAAAAAATAGAAAAATCTCAGCAAAGAAATAGAAGTTATTAAAAAAGAACCAAATGCAAATTGAAAAATACATTAATGGAAAAAAAAAAGCCTCCAGGTAATTATTCTGAGTGCAAAAAGCTGATCCCCAAATTTTATGTACTCTATGACCACATTTATGTCAAAGTTTTGAAATCAAAAAAGCATAGACATTGAAACTGAGAACAGTTTGGAATGTTATCAAGACTCAAAGTTTTGGTTCAGGAGAACGAGGTGAATGTGGTTATAAAAGGGAAAAATGAGAGATCCTTGTGGGATGGAACTGTTTTATATCTTGAATGCAGTGGTAGATACAAAAATCTATACATGCATTGAATTATACAGAACTAAATACAGGTGGGGAGAAATAAATATAAGCAATACTGGAAACATCTCAATGAGATCAGTGCATATTATCAGTGTCAATATCATCATGGTTATGATATTGTACAATTTCCCATTAGAGAAACTGAAGCGTCCACAGAACTCTGTATATTTTCATTCTTCCTTTTGGTGCTGGGAATTGAACCCAGGGCCTTGTCTTTGCCATGCATGCACTCTGCCACTGAACCACACCCCCAGTGTCTTTACTGTATTATTTATTACCACTTTATGTGAATCTATACTTATATCAAATTAAGTTTAATTAAAAATTAAGGGTTTAAGGGTATAGCTCAGTGACACAGCCTGTATTTAGCTTGTGTGAAGCCCTGGGTTCTCCCTGATAGAAAAAGAAATAAATAAGGTGACATATATTTTAAGTGCTTAACTAAAATAAAATTGACTCTCTGATATGCTAAATAGAGAAAATGGCATATTATTTTGAACTATGATGTTGTTTTAATTTATATAAATGTAGTTTTTTACATAAACTTGGAATTTGTAAGCTTTCTTAGTATAAGCATAATTTTGAAAGCTACCTCTCTAAGTAATTTTGAGGTGCAGAACTTGAAGTTTCATTGCAAAATTTAGTGCAGCTTCAGAATCAGTACATTTGACAGCTAAAATAATGTCAGGTTTTATATCCAATTGGCTTATCTATTAATAGAAATAATATACTATGCATACTTGTTTTTTCATGTATGTCCATTTTAAAAAGTGTAATAAAAATCTATGTGGCTTAAATTAGAAAAAATAAATTCTATGAGTTCCCACTCAGTAGAGCTGGCCAAAGGTCCAATATCAATTGTTCTGTGGAATCCTCTCACCTCTGTTCAATTATATTGGTATCCTAGGGTTTAGGCAGTCTATGAGAAAAGAGAAGGCCCTTGGGTTATCAGGATATGACAACTAATATCTCATTGCTACTCTTCCAGGCCAGTATAGTCCACCCAAAAGTGAGCTCTATCATTCCCTGCACTCCCGTTGTGTTGTGTTCTGCAGTGGAGCCCTTCACTGAGGTTCTGTAGGCTATAGCACCTAATACCCAAATCTTCACAGAGCTATCACCATCCCAGACTCTTTATGAACAGAGGCAGAACTAGACACTTGTTGGTTCTAGTTCACTCTTTCCCCTGAAGGAAGTTGCACATCTCACAACACTATCTCAGCAGCTCAGTTCCATCCCCATGAGGAGTTTAGATGAAATTTAAGTGTGTGGCAGAATTTCTTGAGAGCTTTTTTTTGGGGGAAGTATGCTACAACCTGGGACCTGCTCCAAACCTCCTGATTCCTTGTTTTTGTTTATTAATCCATTTTACTGAAAAGATAAAGAGCATGGTATTTTTGCACCAAGTCAGTAGCATATCACTCTACCATGCACATAAGAATTTATTTGAAAGAAAATGTGGTATACATATAAAATAGAATATTATTCAGCCATAAAATGAAATTCTGCCACTTGCAGCAACATGAATGGCACTAGAGGTCATTATGTTAAGGAAAATAAGCTAGACACAGAGAAACAAATACCACTGAATGGTTGATCTCATAGAAGCATGAGGTGAATAATGATCACTAGAGACTGGAAAGGACAGAGGGTGAGAAATGGAAAGAAGTTTAATGAGGGGTACCAAAACACAGGTAGAGAGGAAGAATTAGTTCTGGTTTTCAATGGCATAAGAGGATAACTATCACTTAAACCAATCTATGATATATTTCAAAATTAGTAGAAGACTATGAAGTTCCCAAAACATAAAATGATTAATGTTTTAGAGATGGAAAGACTTAACACCCTGATGTGATTATTACACATTGTATACATGTATACAATTATTATAATGTACCACATAGACATGTACAAATATTCTGTCCCCAAACAATTATTTGAAAATTTAAAAGGTGGATAGTGGACCCAAAGCCAGAGTAAGTTTGGAAAACATCATCCATATTCCTTTTGACTATAGTTTATTTTTCCAGTGGACAATTGGTTGTCCAGTGTACAATCTAAGCTGAGCAACCAGGGGCCCCAGGACCCTGAAACAGAGAGATATGCTGAAAATGTCATAGAAGAAAATGTTACATAACTGAAGAGGGGTTAATTCAAAGACAATGATCAAAATATTTAACAACCACTCTAGCATGGGCACTAACCCATCAGAAAAGCCATTAGTACTAGAGCAGGGATCTAGAAATTTCTGTTGCAGTGGAATATGAAAAGGTCTGTCAGAGTCTTAGGGGAGAGCTCAGAATAGGATGGAAGTAATTGAAGAGTTTGAGTAAATAGCTACTTACTGGTTGACATGAAAATATTTCAATATTTTAACTGTTAACATGGCTGAAATATTATGTATCAGCTTCATATAAACCCAGGATATAATTATCATTTCCTTATACTATGCTGGAGCCACTTGGTTAAACACACATTTTTATCATTGTGAACAATCCCAAGAGGATTCCTGAAAAGCCATTTTCTATCCTGAATTTGAGGTAGAGTCTGCCTTTCATTTGGGAAAATTCAGTCTGGACAGGCTTGCTAGGTGCTGAGGACACTGAATATCTGTTAGCTAGTAGATAAATTTTTAATGGTAGTAGTAACTAGCAAAAGGAAATCCAGGAAAGGGAAATGCCTTGGAGGCCAAAGGAGGAGAGAATTCCAAGTATTTGATTACTAGTATCACATATAATAGAAATGACCAAAAAGATGGTACCTGAAACTTGGCCATTGGACTTCACAATTAGGAAGGAGGTCATTTTTTAACTTAAAGGGGAGGAGGAGGGAATGAGAGGAAATGTGGAAACCAGATTTCAGTTGGTTGAAGATTGAAATGGAGATGGTGTGTGTTTGTGTGTGTGTGTAAAAAAGTTTGGCTATGAAAGGAAGAAGGAAGGGGGGACAGTAAGGAAATGAAAGAAAGAGGTAGGTATACTAGATTATTTTAGCACATTTATAGGATGAATAAGTGGAGTAAGAGCTTACAGATGTTGGAGAAAAGAATTAGTGGTGAAGAATTCCAGGAGACAGGAGAAGAGATGTCTTATCCTTGAGGGTAGAGGGAAAGAATGGGTGGCAATGAAGGTGTGTATACCAGCTAGGGAATGGTGAACTGAGAGAACCTTCATTTTCAATTTTGGAAGATATTTAAATTTGTGAAATATAAATATACAGAAAGGCTCATAGAGCATTGTGTGTATAGCTCAATGAAGGATTACAAACTGAAAACATATATGTAACCATTACTCAGGAAAAGAAAGAAAACAACGTCAGCATCCAGGAAGCGCCCCCTACCTGTGTCTTTTCCACCTCTCCCCACTGCTATGATGTGACTTTTGCAGTAACCATATCCTAGCATTTTTTTATGCCTTTACCACCTAAGGATGCATCTCTAAATACTACAGTTAAATTTTATTTGTTTTGAAATTTATATAACTGCAAGAGTATAGTGTATCTTCTTTTATGCCTGACTTCTTTTGTGCAAGATTGTGGGGCTCATCCATGTTTTTTCATGTACTATAATCATTCTTTATTTTCACCATTCTTTCATAGTTTATTGTGGGAATACAGAAAAATGTATCAGTCCACATTGAAGAATATTTTAATTGTGTCTAGGTACATGTGTACACACATTTTTGTGCTGTTTATTGCCCAGGATATACTTGTTGGGTAATTGTATAAGTTTATCTTCAAACTGAATCAATAGTGCCAAATTCTCACAATTTACACTCCAACCAATAGTGTAAAAAGGTTATTGTTGAGCCATATTCTCTCCTATATTTGCCATTTGTCATACTTTTAAATTTTAGACATAGAGATGGGTGAGTTTTATGTTTATTGATTATTTGGATATCCTGTTTTATGAAGTAACATTTCACGTCTTTTCCTCATTTTTCTATTGGGCTGTCTGTCTGTTATTGATATATAGGACTTGTATTCTGGATACAAGTCCTTTATGGGTTATATATTTTGCAAATATTTTCTCCCCATGCCAAGGTTATGAAAATATCCTCCTATATTACTTTCTAGAACTTTATAGGCTTGCTGCTTACTTTTAGGTTTATAATGTATCTGGTATAGATGTGAAATAGTGTTGCAGTTTAATTTTGCTCCCATTATTCTGGCACCATTTATCAAAACCATCTTCCTTCATCCACCAATTTGTACTGTCACTTTGTCATAAAATAAGTGTGCACATATGTCAGCAACTGCTATGGTATGTTGTGCTGTGCATTATTGATTTACTTTTTTTTTATCAGTTTCATACTATCTTAATTACAATAGTGCTATATATAATAAGTCTTAATATCTGGGCAAGTTGGTCTTCACACCTCATTCTTCTGTTTTTAGGGTGACTTGGGTATTCTTGGCCCTTTGAATCTTATTTATTTATTTATTTGAACTCTTTCAATGAAAAAAAATTTACTGACACAATAATTGTCTAAATTTATGTGACAATTTTAGAGTAAATGTGTAAATATCTACATACACATGTATCAAAAATACCTCTGTAATTCTTATTGGGATTGGACCTATGAATCAACTTGGGGAGACTTCTTTATAGGATTGAGTAGTCATATTCATTGAATATAGTGTCTAACTTATAACTACCTTTGTTATGCCTCTCAATGAATTTTCATAACTTTCCCTAAAAAGCAATTGCATATCTTTTGTTGGATTGGTTTGAGGTCTTTAGTATTTTTTGATGCTTTCATAAAGATATCTTCCAAGAATTTTGTTTTCTAACCATTTATGGAATAGAGAAACAAAACTGATTTTGAGATTTTATTTTTAATTTAATTTTAACTTAGAATAAAATTTAGTCTTTTGATGTAAAGCTCAACGAATTTTGACAAATGCACAATTTTTTCTAACCACAACTGCAGTAAAGATACAGAATAATTTACCATCCTTCCCCCAAACTACCCTCTACCTTCTTCATTGTGTGGTCAAACCTTCCTCCCCAAACCTTAACTCCTGTCACTGATGGATCTGTTCTTCATTCCTGTAGTTTGGCCTTTTTTTTCAGAATG
This sequence comes from Sciurus carolinensis, assembly GCF_902686445.1. Lineage (NCBI taxonomy): Eukaryota > Metazoa > Chordata > Mammalia > Rodentia > Sciuridae > Sciurus > Sciurus carolinensis. Next base: position 388,463 of record NW_025920249.1, on the reverse strand, counting down.
TCACAGAAGTAGAACCATACATAGAATCTGTAGTCTTCTGAGTCTAGTTCCTTTCACTTAACCCAATTCATCTGAGATCCATCCAAGTTGTTGGTATCAATAGTTTCTCCTTTTTTATTGATGAGTGGTATTCCAATATATGTATGTACTAACATTTGTTCATCCATTCATTTTTTGAGGGACACTTAGGTTTTCAGCTTTGAGAAATTACAAATCTGCAACAAAAATTATTATACATATTTTTGTGTGAACATAAGTTTTATTTCACCTAGATAATTACTAAGAATTGGGATTTGTGGGGTCATATTTAACTTTAAAAGAAATTGCCAAGCTGTTTTCCAAAACTATGGTACCATTTTTTTTTGCACCAGGGATTGAACCTGGGGTGCTTAACACTTAGTCATATCCCCAACCCTTTTTTATATTTTATTTAGAGACACATCTTGCTAAATTGCTTAGAACCATGCAAAATTACTGAGGCTGGTTTTGAACTTTCAATCCTCCTCCCTTAGTCTCCCAAGTCAGTGGGATTACAGGCATGTGTCACCCTGCTCAGTCCTACTGTGTCATTTTTCATACTTACTAACCACATACAAGAGTTCTAGTTGCTCTGCATCCTTTCCAGGAGGATTAAGAGTGTAGTAGTATACTATAAAAAATTAAGAGTATAGTGGAATCTTGTTATGATTTTAATTTGCATTCCCCTAACGTCTAATGATACTGAGAAATTTGCACCTTGTCAACAATCTGTACTTTTTAAATAAGCTTTACTTTTAGAACAGTTTAAGATTTATAGAAAAGCTGCATAGATAGCATAGAAATTTCTCATATTCCCCCACACCAAATTTTCCCTATATTTAATATCACACATTAGTAAGGCATATTTGTTATAATTAATGAACAAATATTAACACATTATTGTATTTAAATGTCCTTAATTTATTGGGATTTCCTTGATTTTTACCTAATGAAAAAAGGATCCAGGATATCACATTGCATTTGGTCATTATTTCTCTATAGGCAACTCTCCACTGTGACTTCTATCAGTCTTTTCTTGTTTTTATAATCTTGATAGTTTTCAGAAGCACAGGTCAGGTATTTTTATAAAATGTCCCTGTTATGGTTTGAATCTAGAATGTCCCCTTCATGTGTTGAAAACTTGGTCCTCAATACAGTAATGTCCAGAAGTGGGACTTTTGGATCATGGGAGCTCTGACCTCCTCAGTGGGTGAATCCATTTGAGGGATCAATAATTTGAAAGGACTACTGGGAGGAGGTGGAAACTGTTAGTAGGTGAGGCATGGGCAGAGGAAGTAGGGGCATGCCTTTGGGGACTATATCTTGTCCCTGTCCCCCCACACCCCACTTCCCAGCTGCCATGAGCTGAATAGCTTTCTTCCTCCATACCATTCTGCCATGATGTCCTGCCTTACCTCAGTCCCAAAGCAATGGAGTCAGCCAACCATGATCTGAAACCTCTGCAACCATGAGCCAAAATAAACCCTTCCTCCTTTAAGTTGTTTATATCAGGTAGTTTGGTAACAGTAATGAAAAGATGACTAACACAAACTCTCAACTGAGGTTTATCTGATATTTTTCTAATGATTGCACTGGAGTTATTGGTTTTTTTTTTTTTAACCAAAGACCACAGAGGTAACCACAGAGATTCTCATAACATCATATGAGGGGAAGATACTGTCAACATGATTTTTCACAGTTGATGTTAACTTTGATTATCTGACTGAAGTACTATTTGTCAGGTTTCTCCACTATAAATTTAATATTTTTTGATTCCTTTTTATACTATAGTCTTTGGAAGGAAGTCACTATATATCTTAAAGAGTGGTGAACTGTGAACCATCCCCATGGAGACAAATTGTCTACAGAAATTATTTTGAATTCTTCTGTATAGAAGACTTGCTTTCCCCCATTTGTTTATTTGATCATTTATTTATGTTAATTTAGATTTATGTGTATTTATTTTATCCATTGGGTTGCAATACGATATTTTGTTCCACAGATTGCTCCAGCTTTGGGTATTGGGAGCTCTTTTGGGTTGGTTCCTGTGTCCTTTAAAATATTCCCATCATTGTGGCTCTTTTGAGCACTTGCTTTCTGGCACTGGAAGATGTTCCAGGCTTATCTTGAATATTTCTTGCCCAAGCCCTAGACTCAACCATTTCTCAAAGGAGTCTTAGCTCCTTTTATTGGTTTCAAAAATGTTAACCTATGCCCTTGGGTGTGTGGGGGGAAGCATTTATGGTAAATTGTTTATGTACAGTTCCATTTGTCTTTAGTCTTGCAGTTTCCAGTCCTTTTCAAAGTTACTTAAGTCAGCACCTCTTTTGTCCACAAATTTCAGTGAGGTTTTGTTATACATTTTAATGCAGTTAAATTATTTTGTCACAATCTACATTCTATCCTGAGATTCCCCAACTTCCTTATTGACTTTAAAATTTTGCATACATAATGGTTTAATTTTTATGTTGTAAACTTGCATGAATTTTGTCAAATGAGTACAGTCATACATTTTTCAGGGCAATATCATACAGAATAGGCTCATAGCTCTGTAATCCTCTGTGGTTACCTAGTTAACTTTTGCTCCTCCCCAAACCCTTGGCAATGACTCATCTGTTTTTAATCTCTATAGTTTTCCCTTTTCTAGAATGTCATATAAATGGTTTGTAACATGTGACTTCTTTGGATTTATTTTCACTTAATAATATGCATTTAAGATTCATTCATGTTATTGCATGGATGAAGAGCTCATTCCTCTTCATTGCTGAACAGCATTGCATAGAAAGGATATATCACAGTTTGTTTATCCATTCATGTTGAGGGAATTCTTGATTGCTTCCAGTTTTATGAAAGTATGAGTACAGCTAATATAGACATTTGTATGTAGGTTTTTGTGTGGCATCAACTTTCAAATAAGTTAACTAAACACCTAAAAATACAATTGTTGGATCCTATGTTGAAATGTACAATTGACTTTCAAAGTGGCTGTACCATTTTGCATTCCCACTAGCAATAGATGAGATTCCTGTTGCTGTACACCCTCACAAGCATTTGGTGCCATCAGTTCTCTGAACAGTAGCCATTCTAAAAGGTGTGTAGTGGTATCTAATTGTTGTGTTAATTTGTAACTCTCTGATGAAATATGATGCTGAGCACCTTTTCATATGCTTATTTGACATCTCTGTTCAGGTATTTTGTCCATTTTTAATTTGGGCTGTTCTGGATACAAGTTTTTTAACAGATATGAGTTTTTTCCACATTTTTATTGGTGCATTATAGGTGTGCATAATGATGGGATTACATATTCATTCATCCCTCATCTGGTTCTCTATTTAGTTCCATTTATCTATGTATCTATTCCTCAGTCAATATAATAATTACCTTGATTTTTGTTGCTAGACATAGCAAGTTTTATCATTGGATAGAGTGATTCCTCCAAATACCACACTGTCTTGATTCACCACAGTTAATAAGTCTTGATTTTACATATTGTGAGTTCTCCAACTTTCTTCTTTTTCAAAATTATTTTGGCTATTTTTGGTCCTATTTACTGTTAATATCTAGACAAAATCTTGCTACATTTTAACTGGGTTTTTATTGGATGTATGGATCAATTTCAGGAGAATTGACACCATGAAAATATTAAGTCTTACCCACCAGGAATGTGGTTCATATCTCCATTTATTTAGTTTTTATTTAATAGTCTTCCTAAATGTTTTTCAGCTTTCAGTATACGTACACTGAACATATTTTGATAATTTCACCTAAGTATTTTATTTTTCTAGTGGGACTGTTAATTGTACTATTTTTTAAACATTTGATATCTGATTGTTCATTGCTAGTATTTAGAAATGTCATTCTTAAATATCAACCTTTTATGCAGAGGCCTTGCAAAATTTATTCATTGTTTGTTTGTTTTAGATCCCATAAAATCTTCTTCCTTGGCCTTCATTTTGTCTGTAAACAGAGATAGTTTTATTTCTTACTTTACATGACTTTTATATATTTTTCTTTTTTGCATTAGTTAAGATTTTTAGCATGATGCTAAATAGGAGTGGTGGGAATTGAAATGCTTGTCTTTTTGTGGTCTTAGTATAAAAAGTATTTAATCATGTATGTTAAGTATGCTATTAGCTATAGATACACCTTATTAGGTTAAGGAAGTTCTTTCTGTTCCTAGTTAGCTGTGAGGTACTTTTGAATATAGTTTTATCAAGTTTAATTTACATACTCTAAAATTCATCTTTTAAGTACACATTTCCATAATTTTCAGTAAATTTATACAGTCATGAAACTATCACCAAACCCAGATTTGGAACATTTATCCTCACCCACAGATTCACAAATCTCCAATCCCAGGCAACCTGCTTTCCTTCCCAATATATTTCTTTTTTTCTGGACATTTCATATAAGAAGGAATATATTTCCTATACTTGTTGCTCCTGTATTTAGTCACTTGTGGAATCTCTCTGCTCCACCAGCTGTAAGGCCTACCAGTGTCTTTAGCATCATGCTATTTAGCATCATGCTAAAAATCCAATCCACATATCCTTCAGTAGCCTGAAGTCTTGGAGGAAGTTGATAATGCGGAGCTCCACGAAGAAGCTGCCTCTCTAGGGGTGGTGACCCTCAGGTGCGTATATTCCCTGCTAGTGGGCAGAGGTGCCTCCACTTGTTGTCCAATGGTCATCCAATGGGGAACTAGGCTGCGGGCTGAGGCAAGGCCTGTTTGTGCCTGTGTCTCTGGTTTTACCGTCCCTGTGGGAAACCTCACCCGGTAGGGAAGACTCACTCGGTGGGAACGTCTCGCTGATCAGTTCCCCTCCTAGAGGTTCCCCTCAATCTACAACTACCGCCTGGGCTGGGCTGTCTTCCTCTGCAACGTTCCCAGGGGCCCGGACCTACCTCCTGGGCCTGGGAGCCTCACCCTCCGCAGGCGAGTCTCCTTCGGCTGCCTCTCCCAGATAATCTGCCCGCAGTCCTGGAAACTTCGCTCCGCCCCAAGCATGTCTCTGTGCGGCTCTTCCAGCAAGAAGCCACCTAGCTCCTGGGACCCTGCTCTGCACCTAATGGCCTGGCTATGCGGCCCCTCCTCTGAGCCGCCACCTGGAGCCCTGTACAATAGCTCCGAGACCCAGAGACCCGCCACACACCTCCTCCTCCGGACAGCGGCCCGGTTTCCGACGCAGTCACTAGGAGTCCAAGCAACTCACTTCGCGTCTCCTCCTCCCGCCAACCGCCCGTAGCCCTAGGCAGTCACTCCAAGTCCAAGTGACCCGCCCTGTTCCTCCTCCTCCTCCTCGGGGTAGCCCCCCGGGTGTTCAGGAGCGGTGGCTCCGAGACCAAGTGACCCACCGCGCTCCTCCTCCAGGCAGGCCACCGGTATTCAGGAGTGGTCGCTTTTAGTCCAATCAACTCACCACTCGCCTCCTCCTCTGGCAACCGCCTGTGGCTCTGATGCAGTCACTCCTAGACCAAGCGACCCGCCGCGCTTCTCCTCTTCCTCCGGGCAAGCCCCCGGTGTTCAGAAGCGGTCGTTCTGGGTCTAAACAGCTCGCCACGCAGCTCCTCCTCAGGCAGCCGCCTGGAGCCCCAGTGGTAGATTCAAACTAAAAATCTTTCTCTCAGCAAAGGAAACTATCAGCAATGCGAAGAAAGAGCCTACAGAGTGGGAGAAAATCTTTGCCAATCATACTTCAGATAGAGTGCTAATTTCCAGAATCTATAAAGAACTCAAAAAACTCTACACCAAGAATGTAAATAATCCAATTGACAAATGGGCTAAGGAAATGAATAGACACTTCACAGAAGAAGATCTACAAGCAATCAACAAACATATGGAAAAATGTTCAACATCTGTAGTAATAAGAGAAATGCAAATCAAAACCACCCTAAGATTCCATCTCACCCCAATTAGAATGGCGATTATCAAGAACACAAGCAACAACAGGTGTTGGCGAGAATGTGGGGAGAAAGGTACACTCTTACATTGCTGGTGGGGCTGCAAACTAGTGCAGCCACTCTGGAAAGCAGTGTGGAGATTCCTTAGAAAACTTGGAATGGAACCACCATTTGACCCAGCTATCCCACTCCTTGGCCTATACCCAAAGGACTTAAAATCAGCATATTACAGAGATAAAGCCACATCAATGTTCATAGCTGCTCAGTTCACAATAGCCAGATTGTGGAACCAACCTAGATGTCCTTCAATTGATGAATGGATAAAGAAAATGTGGTATATATATACAATGGAATATTACTCAGTCATAAAGAATGATACAATTATGGCATTTGCAGGCAAATGGATGAAACTAGAGATTATGATGCTAAGTGAGATAAGCCAATCTCAAAAAACCAATGGATGAATGATATCGCTAATAAGTGGATGATGACACATAATGGGGAGTGGGAGGGGTTAGTGTTAGGGTTAGAGTTAGGGTTAGGGAGGGGGGCAAGAATGGAGGAAGGAAGGACTGTATAGAGGGAAAAGAGGGGTGGGAGGGGTGGGGGGAAGGGGAAAAAATAACAGAATGAATCAAACAACGTTACCCTATGTAAATTTATGATTACACAAATGGTATGCCTTTACGCCATGTACAAACAGAGATACAACATGTATCCCATTTGTTTACAATAATAAAAAAAAGAAAACAATAAAAAAAGTTCACATCTAGACACACCTTCGTTAAATTACTTTCATATGCAAATACTTATGATATTTTGACCACAGACCATTAGCAACTCCCATCTTGCGTATTTCTAATGGTGGACAGGGCCCAGAGTCTTTCCAGCTCAGAAAATCTTTATGGGCAACTATCTCTGTCTACTTGATAGGGCAGAAGTAGACTTGTACAGACAGTATCCTTCTCCTGGCTTGTTTTTTCTGAAAGCAATAAAAGCAAATAGGTTAGAGCTTGCTGAACTATTTATATTGCTACTATCATACTCCCCTGCAACTGTCCCTGCACATGGAGTAAGTGACACTTGATATAACTTTTCTCTGAAAGAATAAAGACATGGATTCTGGAAAAAAAAATCCAATCCACAGAGTACAAACAATGCTTTCCCACCTTGACTGTTTGTTTTGATGACATCAGCCCTTCCTGGGCCACTAGAGTCACTGGGTATCTCTAAGTGAGGGAAAAAACTCTGGTCCACAAGAATGAAAGGTACTTTCTCCAGTCAATTGTTTTTGAGACTCACACTTGATCACATTTGCCAGCATCACTGGACCCAACCAGAGCTGTTAGCAGTACTTCCAATTGCTCAGGAGAAGGCATGAGTCTACTTTAGTCAACTTCATCTAATATGTTAGAGTCAGGAGATGCCAGACCTGGGTTCCTTCTGTTGCTGACAGAAGGCTTATAAGATGCTGAACAGCTGTGTTATTCCTCCAGTGCTGAAGTCCCTAGCCAGTCCCCCTTTTTTTTCACCATTCAGGGTCCTCTTATGGTTATCTCTTATGTTAGCTATACTGAGCAGGAAGAAGCAGGGAAAGATGGATCTATGCCATGTTGTCTGAATCAAAGTTCCTAGACCATTTGATTTTAACATCTATTGATATGTGAGGCTTAAATCTTCTGGTTTTTTTCTTTGTGTGTGTGTGTGTGTGTGTGTGTGTGTGTGTGTGTATTCTGTTTGGACCCTCTGCTTTTGATTTCTCTGTTTTCTATTTTCCCTGTTTCTTTTGGGTTGCTTCGACATTTTTTAGAATTCCATTTTGATTCATATGTATTGTTCTTGAGTGTATCTCTTCATATAAATTTTTTAGTGGTTATTATAGGTGTTTTATTTTACGTGCATAACTTATCAAAGTCTACACTGGTGCAGACATTTTACCAGTTTGGATAAGGTATAGAAATTTTATCTCCTTTAAATTCCTTGCTTTCCCCCATTTATAATTTTCTCAAACATTTCCTCTAGATACATAAAGACCCACATCATACAACATTATAACTTTTATTTCATCCATCAAACATAATTTAGAAAACTCAAGAGAAGGAAAGTTCTATTGAATTTACCCATATTTTACTCTTTCATTGTTCTTTCTTCTCTCCTGGTGTTCCCCAATTCTTTATTTTCTCATTTCTTTTACACTTCAGGGACTTATTTTAGCTACAGAAAAGGTATACCAATGACAGATTTTCTTATTTTTTCTTTGTCTGAGAATATCTCAATTTCTACTTCATTCCTGTAGGACATTTTCACTGGATACAGATATTGCCCTGCAATACTCCTTTTTTTTCATTTTGTCTTCATTTTCCTTTGAAGTAGGACTCAAATGCTTCACAGGGCTTCAGTATACTACACACTAGAGGTATAATTCTCACTGTGATCCATGCTGTAAGACTGTCATCCACACATGAGAGGGTGACTACAGAATTTTGCAAAAGTGCTATTTCTCAGCCCACTGCTGAAAGTGGATTGGAGGGGCTTGAGATTTGAATAGACACTGTCAGAATGGGAGAGAAAGCTAGGAAGCAAAAAGACTATTCATAGTTGTTGAGAAAAGAAGCCATCTCTTGGCGCTGGCTTCAATCTGCATGGCTGGTTTTAATTTAAATTTTTTAGAAGACTGAAATAGAGGGTAATTGGAGGCAGTAGTAAAATGACAAATTTTAAGAAAACTTTTCAAATTTTGTTCTTGAATCTCCTCCAGTTGCCTACATACATAACCTACGCCTTTACTACAGATATCAGCAGAAACATCCCAAAGCACAATTACCAGTGTCTAATGGTATATGAGAGTATATCAGAACCACAAAGATGGATGGGAGATGGATGAAAACAGATGAAGACTTCCCTGATAATTAGGCATTCACTCCTCCACCCCTTTCACATCCCCAAAGCTGGTCAATACAACCTGGAGACAATAAGTCCTCTCTGGGCTGCTTCTTTGAAGGAGTTTCAAAATGAAACCTTGATCATAGCAGTTGCTTGCAGATTGGCAGCAAATGGAAATGATTGACATGTTCTGTGCTATCTGAGGCTTTCTTTACTCTGCTCCTCAAACACGTTGAGGCTGACGCTAATTAATAGAGATAAGGTAAATCATGTATGCACTATCATAGAATTTAAGAAAATCAAATGTGGAACTTCTCAAATCTTCCAGATTGAAAAATCAAATCATCCACGAGGGAAATATATAAATTGATAAAAGACTTCTTACTAGAAACATTGAATAGAAGATCATAATTGAGTAATATTTTTAAAGAATTGAACCTATAATATTTAAAATGACTTTGAGCATACAATTATATTCATCCATTTTTGTTTAAAACTATCAGAATAATAAAAAAAAAATTGTGGTGCATGCTATGTCTCAGAAGATTTGCCATACAAAGACCCTCCCTGAAGAAAATTTTGAAAGAGGTTATCAAATGAGAAGAGAAAAATACAAGAGATGCTGCAAAATACATGGGAAGTTGGACTGTGTGAGTGAGTGTGTGTGTGTATTTATTTTTGACCTGAAAAAATTAAAAATATGAGCAAATAAAAAGAAAAAATATACATCCACAGTAATTCAGAAATAAATATTTTAAAATATGGAGTTGGGGGTGTGGCTCAGTGGTAGCAATATGTGCTTAGTATGTGCAAGGCCCTGGATTCAATCCCCAGCATCACCACCATTAAAAGAAAAAACAAAAAAACTGTTTAACGTATTTAAACATTATCAAAATGATGGGGGAAGATATGGTAGAAGTCAAAGGACATGAGAACATTTTCAAGTGCTTGCATTAAGAGAATAATATAAATACTGAAAAATGTCATAGAGTAATATGGTTAAATAAACATGGATATTAAGAAAAAATTATAATAAGAAGGCATAACTTGTAGACCAGAGAAGATAATTCAGTTTATCCTGAAAAAAATTGGGAAAGAATAAAAAATAAATGAGTCAAAAATTATTTCCAATGTTTATTTATTCTAAATGTATTGAAAATACCTACAGTGTTGTCATGGATTACATTGCTGAAGTGAAGTAGAATTCAGATGTTCAATGGAATCAAGAAGCTAAGGTGCCGAGTCACATGTCTGCATGAATCCATTGCCAAAGATGAGCAAAGCTTATCCTCTTTTGACACTTCAGTTTCTGAGTTTTCCTGCCTTCATTGTCAAACCCTCTAATTGTGGAAAATAAGCAAATTAAGTGGTTTCTTCAGAGAAGGTCATATGGGAAGAAGAATCTTCAGGAGGAAGACCAGATCTCAATTAAGGAAGGATGTGGAGGACATGTTCAAATAAGAGGGGCTACAAAAACTCCTGTATATTTACATGGTTTGAGCTTGTTTTACCCTGTAACAGTGGTCTAGGAAGAACTGTGGAAAGGTTTAAGAAGAGAGGAATAAGCATTGGAAGAGAATTGGAGGAATTCATGATTAGAGTACGAGTGTATAAGGAGGGTAGGTGATGGTGTGGGAGGTGCTTGCCTTTGGATATTGTCTGAATGGACGTGAATGAAAAGCACAGATGGTATTGGTTGCTCACGCACTCCCAAACATTGCCTCACATTGTTTTTGTATCCAGAATGAACTGAATTGTGAGGTGGTAAGCAACCTGATACCAGTACCTCCAGTACACCCCCACTAGTTAACTTGCTGTGTTCAAAGCAGAGAGAGTCTCTCCAGTCCCCATTTTTTCTCCCACCTCTTTTCTTCCTCGTATCTCCTACTGCTCCCTCGCATCTCCATATCACATCACTACTTACTACCTCTGGAGAGTTAGGTGGCTAGAACAGATAGACCTACTGTAACCACTAGTCAACTCACAGGACTTTAGACAAAGGTCGCCACCTTGTGGTTGTAGACCAAAATAACCAAGATGGGTCTTGGTTAAAAAAAAAAAAAAAAAAAGCTATGACCTGAAATTAGGGTCTCAAATTTGTGCATCAGAATAGCAGGAAGGGCTTGTTAAAACAGTGCGCTGGGTCACACTTCCTTGGTTTATGATTTATTAGGTGTGGGCTGAAACTCAAAAATTAACATTTCTAACATGTTCTAAAGTGATGCTTCCATGATGGCTTCAAGGAACACACTTTGAGAACCACTGCTTTAGACATACCTCTTTGAAGATAGTCAGACTTCCATTTGGTCATTTACAAGTGGTAGAATTAGAATTTGAACCTAATAGATCTGTTTGAATTAGGTTTTTGCTACATTTTTATTGGGAAATGCATGTGCTACTGCTTGGGCAACAGTCTTATTTGCTTAATGTGTTCCTGAACTGGGTAACCACTTAATAGAGGAAGGAGTGGCATCCATTTTCTCTGCATGGATTAGATGTAGCATGGTATATTTAACAATTCCCTTACTATTGGATATTTAGTTTCCAAATTTTCATGATTATTAAAAATTTTAGAGTTAACTCCTTTGTTCATAAGCCCCTCTTTTTACATTTACTGATTACCTCTGATAGAATAACTTTAATGCAGTTTTGTGATGTTAAAAATCTCCTTTCCCATGAGGGATGAGATGGATAGGAACGAAGGGAAAATGGGAGCCAAAAGCTCCATTTTAACCAAAAGTACTGCTATGAGCAAAACTAGGCACAGGCTTCTGTTCTCCTAGAGATAACAGGTTAGCACAGGACTCAATTATTAACCAGTCATACAAATAAGTGTAAAATGCTATGCATGAAAGGTCAACAATATGGTAGTCAGTGAAACAATGCTTAGAAATTTTGTTCCCAGATTGTAATGTTAAACTTTTTAAAAATTGGCTACTGATGTTTGACTAATATATTTGTTTTCATTAATATTTTGATGCAATTTCAAATTTATGCCCATATATCAGAATTCAATGTATAATGAGGATTTGGGAGTTTGGCTTTAGCTTTGGCCAAATATTGATTTTGAAACCTGTCTAAACATTTGGCAAAACTATAAGAGTAGGTGGACCTCGACCACACCAGCTTGTACCATCATGCCTCTCTGTGTAGGGCAACTTTTGAAGTGGCTTTTATGACTTCCATGTCTTGGTTTCACACCTCTGTATATCCTTCCCCTTGAGTTTGAGCGGGACCTGTGACTTTGTTCTAACCAATAGAATATAGTAAAGGTGATAGGATGCCATGTTGGTGATTATATTAGTCTCTATCTTACTAGAAAACTTTAGATTCTCTCTTTTTTTCTTCATTGCTATCTCAAAGAAGCAACCTAGTATAAATCCTAAAGCACAAAGGAAGGAACTCTGCTGACTGGTAAAGTTAGCTTAGAAGTGATAGTTCCCCAGTAGAACATCCAGATGAGAGCCCAGCCTTGGTAAAGACCTTGATAGCAGCCTTACCAAGGACCCATCTCAAGCTGTGTCTGCAGTCTTGACTCAAAGAAACTGTGAGATAATAAATGTGTGTTGTTTTGATTTTTTATCATTTATTTATTTTTGTGGTACTGGGGATTGAATCCAGGGGTGTTCTACCACTGAGCCACATCCACAGCCCTTTATACATTATTTTGAAACAAGGTCTCACTAAGTTGCTGCAGAACTTGCTAAGTTACTAAAGCTGGCCTCCAATTTAGAATCCTCCTGCCTCAGCCTCTTGAGTTGTTGGAATTACTGGCCTGTGCCACCACACCCAGCTTGTGTGTGGCTTTAAATCAAGTGGTAGGATTACCATACTTCAGACAAGTCTATTGTTTAGAATTATAATATACAGAGAGTACTCAACAATGATTTGACTTCTGATTTTTCAATTCTATGATGGTACCAAAGTGATGTTCATTCAGTAGAAACAAAAATAGCTCTAGGGTTGTTGTGAGGAATTATTGATTTAGTCCATGTAATGTACTTAAGACAGTGCCTGGGATAGATTAAACACTCAATGAGTATTAACCACTGTTATAAAACTAAAGTAAGTATTAAATGAAATCTTTGGTGGAGCTGAACTTTTGGTAGGTCCTCAATAGCCAGTGATTCCCTTCCCTGCCCACATTGCCCTATTCATTGGGTCAAGATTTCTTCCAAATTGCAGATAAAGTTTCAGAATAAGGAGTTCCCTATAGTAAGTAAAATTTTTTGGCAGATTCAATTCTACCATCTGATGAGCACAATGTAATCTGTTAGCCGCCTGAAAGATGATTGCCTATTCTCCCAAGAACACACCACATTCAGAGCAGTGGGAAAAGAACTATAAATGTCCTTGATTTATTATGGTTTGATTTAGGTTTGCCTGCAATCCCAGCAGCTTGGGAGGCTGAGGCAGAAAGATCTCAAGTTTAAAGCCAGCCTCAGCCACTTAGCAAGGCCCAAAGCAACTCAGTGAGACCCTATCTCTAAATACAATTTTTCAAAAAGGCTGGGGATGTTGCTCAGTGGTTAGGTGCCCCTGGTTTCAATCCCCAGGACCAAAATAAATCAACAAATAAACAAACCATACTCTATATTTTGACACTTTGCCTGGGTTAGCAATATGCTCTATGATCCCCACTCTGTGATCATGAGGGGAAACAACCAACACTCTGCAGTGTGCTATGTTGCTAAGCAAGGATGCTCAGTAGATTAGGTGTATTGAATGTATTTTAGACTTACAACACTTTCAACTTATGATGAATTCATGCAGATATAATCCCATGAAAATATGAGGATCATCTTCTATTACTTAAAATTTTAGAAGACTTATTGGCTCAAAATTGATGTAATATGCTTCTTGGCAATATAGTGTATACACTCTCTCACAATTTATATTAACTCCCAACCTGCTTCCCTATTTAACTATTAGGAAATTGTTAAGTTTTGTGGAGATAAAAGTGAATAGTTCTTAAAAATTATATTAATTATTATTGTCTTTTACTCTTACAAGAAGAGATATTTATTTTTCAACTGATTGGTAGAATTAAAACATATGGAACATATGAGATTTTTCTCTCCAGGTTGTTTCAGAAATGCTTATCTAAGTTTGAGAGTGAATATTAAAATATTAACAATAATCCAAATGACTTACATTGAAAGTATAACTTTCATTGTTATGATCATGAATATGGTACCAATCTAGGTGAGCGCATGAGCATTAATCACACACATTTTAAAATGCCAGAAATAGTGTTTTTTGTAGACTAAAATGCTATTTTGTTAAAAATTATTACCCCACCCTGTAGGCAGAACGTAACTTACTGCCCTTTGTTCTTAGGATTGGACAGTTGGTGACTTGCTCTAATCAATAAAATGTAAGTGGATGTGATATATAAAATCTAGGATGTCTTCCAAGATCCTCATCTCCTGGTGTTCACACTTTTGTACAATTCCCTCTGCTTGAGTATAGGTGAGACCTGTGACATTCTTCTGATAGAATATAGTAGAGGTGTTACAACATCATTTCCATGATTATGTCCTATAAGATCTAATCTTAATACCAGATTTTCTTTAGAGAAAATCCAGTTTTGCCAGCTAGAAGAAATAAGTAGCTGTATTGTTATAATACAAGGAACCATGGGGAGGCCTTTAGTAACTATGAGCAGCATCTAGGAATTCTGGGTCACTGCTAGGAGTTGAGGGTGGACTCCTGGATATGAATGGAGTCTTCATCTAACTCTTGGCAAGTAGTCAGTACCCTCAGTTCTACAACCACAAATAATGATCTCTGCCAACAACCTGAGTGACTTTGGAAGTGGATTTTTTCCCAGTAGATCCTCTCGATGAAACTGCAACCTGGCTGACACTTCGAGTGTAGCCTTGTGAAACCTTTAAGTACAGGACCCAGTTAAGCCATGCCCATATTTTTGACCCACCAAACCTGTGAGATAATAAATATGTGTTGTTCCACAAGAATGAGGTCCTGATTACAATCAGTTATATTCCATGTATGCATAATATATCAAAATACACTTTGCTGTCATGTATATCTAAAAAGAATAAATAAGAAAGAAAGAAAAAGAAAATAAATATGTATTGTTGTAAGCCACTAGGTTTATAGTAATTTTTAATATAGCCATAGAAAACTGATACAGCAAGCATGATGTATCCCATATAGAGCAGAAGTCTTAAATATCCTTTCGTGGTTTGGTTTTGACTCCCAGCAAGAGAAGAGTGTGCCATCTTGGTAGAATAGTAGTTACTTCAACTTCAGTCACTGAATGAGGACATTAATAGAGCTACCTGAACCCAGACAAGTTCAACAAAAGCTATAGCTAGTCATTAGTCTCCGTACAAATGTACAGGAAGTGTTTGTGGTTGTAAACTACTAAAATTTCAGGTTTGTTTGTTGCAGCAAAAGCTAAGGAATTTGATGTTGAAGATTTTGGTCATTTGGCTCTTAAATATCAAAGTCAATGACATAGGTGAACCTGACAAGAAAATCTGGCCAGAAAATGAGGCTGAAGCTGAAGTTGGTGCTTCATTACACCTAAAGGAGCATGCAGAGCCTCATAGACAATGGAAAGGACACTGGAATCTATTAGAGTGACTTAAGTAGGAGAAGGGGTGACATAATCATATTTGGGTTTTGGCACTCTTACCATGGTTATAGCATAAAGAATAGAGTATAGAAAGCAAGAAATGATATAGGGATAATGGACAGCAGGTTAATACTGTAGATCAGAATATGATAGTTGTAGAAATAAAAGTAAACTGATTTGAGACATATTTAGGAGACAGAATTGGCAGGCCTTTGTGACAGAATCTATATGGGAAGTATGACAGAGGAAGATGTCCAGGATCACTCTGAGACTTCTGGATTATAGTTAATTGAACGAGCATATCATTCATTGGAATGTAAAGGACATTAGGAGGGGAAGATAAAATGTCCAATTTTGGACACATGAGGTATACTAGTCAGCTTTTCATCCTGTGACAAAACATCTGGGAAAATCCACTTGTAAGGAGGAAAAGCTTATTTGGCTCATGATTTCACAGACTACAGTCCATGGTTGCTTTGCTCTGTGGTTTTTGGACCTGTGGCAAGGCAGAACATCATGGTGGAGAGAATGTGATGGAGCAAAGTCACTTACCTCATAGTGGCTGGGAAGCAAAGGAAGAGAGAGAGAAGGGACCAGGATCCCAATATCCCTTAAAAAACATGTCCTCAATGACCTAATTTCCTTCCACCAGATACTATCTCTTAAAGGTTCCACCAAGTTCCAGTAGTGCCACAGTCTGGTGACTAAATCTTTAGAATATGGATCTTTGGAGGACATTTCAGATTCAAACTATAACATGAGGTTTGAGGCATCATTCAGCCATCCAAACAGATATAAAACCTTGGAGCTAGGAGAAATCTGAATTGGAGACATAAATTTGGAAGTTAGCTTTATATAGAATATAAACTACTGCTGGGAATGGAAGTATGTATGAAAATTGACAGAGAGAAGAAGAAGAAGAAGGAGGAAGAGGAGGAGGAGAAAGAAGAATGAGGGAGGAGGGGAGGGGAGGAAAGGAGATGAGAAGAGAGGAGAGGAAAGAACAGGAGAGAAGAGAAGAGAAGAGAAAACAATGAGAAGAGGGGCTAGGACCAAGCTTTAAGACACTATAACACTTGATAATTGTTTTGAGGAGGAAAAGTCAGTGTAAATTTATCTTCAGAACTTGAAAGCAACAGCAAAATCTTCAAAGAATATTTCTCCCTGTATTTCCGAAGTACCCTATGAGCTAGGGGCACTATTTTAAGTGCTAATGGTATGAATTAGTTTCTTCCTTCAAGAAGTTCTCAGTCTAAAAAGCAAGAGAGAAAGTATAAACAATGGTCATACCTGAATATTATACACTGCTACAGTGTAATAGATATTTCTGAAGGGGGTAAGTTCTGAATTGACACCATAAGATAAGCTGGAATTAGTTCAGTGGGGAAGTCCATGGGAGTGAAGGTGGGATGTTTCTCAGGCAGAGAGATCAGCCTTTGAGAAAGCATACAGGGATGAGACTGCATGACATGTTTGCAGAACCAGCCAGAACTATGGGTAAGTGTGAGAAGGTTTCAGGAATAGTAGCTGGGGAAGTACTCAGGAGACAAATTACTAAGGGCCTTACGGAAAGAGTAGAGACTTCATTCAGTCAACAGCAAGGCTAATTAGAAGGAACTGCACTGATGTGCCATTTGGGGACGAAGTTGGAACATAGCATCATGTGTCCCTTATATCCACAGCTTGGAACCAAGCAGGGTGTTATTTCACTTTAATAACCCCCCAAATATCCTCATAACACAACTGATAAAAGAACACCAGGTCACAGAGTGAGAGCAGAGTTGGTTCCATGTCTAAGGGATTTCAAGAGTCCTTCCAGCAAGGTTCAGAAGACACAGGGTCTCCCTCATTCTGAGATTGTTTTCATACTAGGGATGGTTTAGTTTAGATTTTGTCAAATCAGCATTTGTTCATAAAAGCTTTTATTAACTGTCTAATTCTTATGACAAGCTTACTTGATAAAATAAAATAGCTACCAGCATGTGGGAAAGTGACCAAAATTATGTTCTAAATGCAAAGTATTGTTAAATTTATTCACAATCTCATTAGTCTTTTCTATTTGCCTCTCCTCCCTCTTACCACTGACCATTTTTCTAAAAGATAAGGGTTCCATATCTGTAAAAGGTTCTTAAATATATAGTCATTTATGACTTTTAAGCTGTAGCTATTTAAGCTTAGCCCACATAAGAGATTTCTCCCAATTAGAAGTTATCATTTCTTGTATCCACTAATGAGTTTAGTCTGCTACTTCATCTTTATCAAACTGAAAAATGAGAAACCAAAGTACAAATTGTTATATATTTTTTAGCACTTTGATTTATTCACATTTAACCTAATACATTTCCAAGTTGGAAAATTTTTTCATTCATGGCCTTTTCCCAAATTATTTCTTCTACAAAAATTACAATCAACTCAGTACCCAGGGAGGCAATTTCCATTAATTATCCCTTTTAGACAGAAAACCAGTAACTGGGAGGAAAATGGGAATTCAAAGCCATGCTATTTTACTCGGTTAAGAGCAGTGCATGACTCCTGAATGAAGGACCATATTTAAGAAACTTAAATGAACAGTTTATAAACAGATTTCAAAATACATGACACAAATCCTGTTATTAGATGTCTTACATTTATGATTATACATCCTAAGGATTACCTTGCCCAGTAGGGGAGGGGCTTTCATCAGACCTTTTAGTCATTGGTCATGTTTGACCATGAACCATATGCAGGATGGCAAGTTTTCCGTGTTTTCCTGTATCAATAGTGGAATTCAACCTGTCCTAACAGTCTTCAAGTTGGACTTCCTTAGTGATAGTTTGTTATCCTTTAGCTAGATATTTCTTAAAAATCTCAGTGTAAATTCTATTTAGTGAAAAAATAAGAATATCTGTGGTAAAAATTTTATTGTATAGATTTGAGGTGTACAACATGATATTTTGATACACATCCACAGTGAAATGATTGCTAGTCATGCAAATTAAATATCCATTTCCTCACAGTTATCTTTTTTATTCTGTTACAAGTGCATCTGAAATCTGCCTTCTTAGCACATTACCAGTATACAATACAGCATTATTAACTATAGTTCTCCTGATTTATATTAAATCTCTAGACGTATTCATCCTATAAAAATGAAACATTGTATCTTTTGAATAAGATCTCCCTGTTTCACCCACCTCCTGATCATGGTACCTACCATTCTAATTTGTTTTTATAAATTCAACTTTTTAAGATTTCTGATATGAGATCATGCAGGAGTTTTCTTTTCATGTCTGACTTATTTTACTTAATAAATGGCCTCCAGTTTCATCCATATTGTCACAAATGGCAATGGGTATTATCAAAAAGACAAGAATTAGCCAGGTGAAGTGTCCTACACCTGTAATCACAGGAGCTCCAGAGGCTAAGGCAGGAAAGGATCCCAAGTTCAAAGCCAGCCTTAGCAACTTAACGAGGCCCTAAGTCACTCAGGGAGACCCTGTTTCTAAATAAAATACAAAAAAGTGCTGGGGATGTGGCTGAGTGGTTAAGCGTCCCTGGGTTCAAATCTCCAGTATAAAAGAAAAGAAAAGAAATAACAAATGTTGGCAAGGGTGTAGAGAACAGGGAAAACCTTGCACACTGTATGTAATGTAATTTTTAATAGAGACATTTTAGAAAACAATATGGAGGTTCTTCAATAAATTAAAACTAGAACCACCATATGAACCAGAAATCCTGTTTCTACCTAGATAACTCAAGGAAATGAAATCAGTATAAGAGATATCACATTCCCATGTTCATTGCAGCATTATTCTCTGGTGAATATTAATGTAAAATATTTTAGTTATTATACTAACAAAGAGATTCATGAAGGAATTGAAGGTGTAGCTCATTGGCAAAGCACTTGCCCAGCACTAAAAATGGAGATATAGGTAGAAGACTCATGAATTAGGACATTCCTAATAGCTATGAAAATCAAAGAAGACTGTTTTAGCTACTGTACTGGGATAAAAATACAATGAATGTATTTTTATATATGAAGTGTTGTATAATTATGTAATTATGCTTCTCTATCACTTTCATTAGGATGGAAATTCTATGAAAGTGAAACTTTGTCTATTTGTCCACTCCTGAATATCTGAACCATAAAACAATACTTGGCAATGAGATGAATGAAGGAATGGCATTACACATTTATATTCACTTTTTAAATTTATTTTTATTGTAAACAAATGGGATACATGTTGTTTCTCTGTTTGTACATGGAGTAAAGGCATACCATTTGCGTAATCATACATTTACATAGGGTAATGATGTTTGATTCATTCTGTTATTTTTCCCTTCCCCCCACCCCTCCCACCCCTCTTTTCCCTCTACACAGTCCCTTCTTCCTCCATTCTTGACCCCATCCACCCCCCATTATGTGTCATCATCCGCTTATCAGCGAGATCATTCATCCTTGGCATTTTTGAGAATGGCTTATCTCACTTAGCATGATATTCTCCAATTTCATCCATTTGCCTGCAAATGCCATAATTTTATTCTTTTTATGGCTGAGTAATATTCCATTGTATATATATATACCACAGTTTCTTTATCCATTCATCAAGTGAAGGGCATCTAGGTTGGTTCCATAGTCTGGTTATTCTGAATTGAGCATCTATGAACACTGATGTGACTGTATCTCTGTAGTATGCTGATTTTAAGTCCTTTGGGTATAGGCCAAGGAGTGGGATAGCTGAGTCAAATGGTGGTTCCATTCCAAGTTTTCTAAGGAATCTCCACACTGCTTTCCAGAGTGGCTGCACTAATTAGCATCCCCACCAGCAATGTATGAGTGTACCTTTTTCCCCACATCCTCGTCAACACTTATTGTTGCTTGTATTCTTGATAATTGTCATTCTAATTGGGGTGAGATGGAATCTTAGGGTGGTTTTGATTTGGGTTTCTCTTATTACTAAAGATGGTGAGCATTTTTTCATGTTTGTTGATTGCTTGTAGATCTTCTTCTGTGAAGCATCTGTTCATATCCTTAGCCCATTTGTTGATTGGGTTATTTGTATTCTTCGTGTAGAGTTTTTTGAGTTCTTTGTATATTCTGGAAATTAGTGCTCTATCTGAAGTATAAGTGGCAAAGATTTTCTCCCACTCTGTAGGCTCTCTCTTTGCATTGCTGATAGTTTCCTTTGCTGAGAGAAAGCTATTTAGTTTGAATCTATCCCAGTTATAGATTCTTGCTTGTATTTCTTGTGCTATGGGAATCCTGTTAAGGAAGTCTGAACCTAAGCCAACAAGTTGAAGATTTGGACCTACTTTTTCTTCTATAAGATGCAGGGTCTCTGGTCTGATTCCAAGGTCCTTGATCCATTGTGAGTTGATTTTTGTGCAGGGTGAGAGATAGGGGTTTAATTTCATTCTGTTGCATATGGATTTCCAATTTTTTTAGCACCATTTGTTGAAGAGGCTATCTTTTCTCCATTGCATATTTTTGGCACCTTTGTCTAGTATTAGAAAATTGTATTTATTTGGGTTTTTGTCCGTATCCTCCATTCTGTACCATTGATCTACCTGTCTATTTTGGTGCCAATACCATGCCATTTTTGTTACTATTGCTTTGTAGTATAGTTGAAGTTCTGGTATTGCGATACTTCTGTTTCATTCTTCCAGCTAAGGATTGCTTTAGCTATTCTGGGTTTCTTATTCTTCCAGATGAATTTCACGATTGCTTGCTCTATTTCTGTAAGGTACGTCATTGGGATTTTAATTGGAATTGCATTGAATCTGTATAGCACTTTTGGTAGTATGGCCATTTTGACAATATTAATTCTGCCTATCCAAGAACATGGGAGATCTTTCCATCTTCTAAGGTCTTCCTCAATTTCTTTCTTCAATGTTTTGTAGTTTTCATTGTAGAGATCTTTTACCTCTTTGGTTAGATTGATTCCTAAGTATTTTTATTTTTTTGAGGCTATTATGAATGGAGTTGTTTTCCTCATTTCCCTTTCAGATGTTTCATTGCTTATGTATAAAAATGCTTTAGATTTATGCATGTTGATTTTATAGTCTGCTATTTTGCTGAATTCATTGATGAGGTCTAGAAGTTTTCTGGAGGAGTTTTTTGGATCCTCTAAATACAGAATCATGTCATCAGCAAATAGTGACAGCTTAAGTTCCTCTTTTCCTATTCGTATCCCTTTAATTTCTTTAGTCTATCTAATTGCTTGGCTAGAGTTTCGAGGACAATGTTGAATAGAAGTGGTGAAAGAGGACATCCCTGTCTTGTTCCCATTTTTAAAGGGAATTGTTTCAGTTTTTCTCCATTAATAATGATGTTGGCCATGGGCTTAGCATAAATAGCCTTTACAATGTTCAGGTATGTTCCTACTATGCCTATTTTTCTAGTGCTTTGAGCATGAAGGGGTGTTGTATTTTGTCGAATGCTTTTCTGCATCAATTGAAATAACCATATGATTCTTATCCTTAAGTCTATTGACATGATGGATTAAGTTTATTGATTTACGGATGTTAAACCATCCTTGCATTCCAGGGATGAACCCCACTTGATCGTGGTGCACAGTTTTCTTAATATGTTTTTGGATACGGTTTGCCAATATTTTGTTAAGGATCTTTGCATCTACATTCATCAAGGATATTGGTCTAAAATTTTCTTTCCTTGATGTGTCTGCCTGGTTTGGGTATGAGGGTGATATTAGCTTTATAGAATGAGTTAGGTAGGCTACCCTCCTTTTCTATTTCCTGGAATACTTTGAGAAGTATTGGAATGAGTTCTTCTTTGAAGGTCTTGTAGAACTCGGCTGAGAATCCATCTGGTCCTGGGCTTTTCTTGGATGGTAGATTTTTAATGGCTTCTTCTATTTCATTGCTTGATATTGATCTGTTTAAATCGTGTATGTCCTCCTGGTTCAGTTTGGGAGGAGTATGTGTCTCTAGAAATTTGTCAATGTCTTCGGTAGTTTCTATTTTGTTGGAATACAGATTTTCAAAGTAGCTTCTCATGTTCTGTCTGTCAGTGGTGTCTGTTGTGATATTTCCTTTTTCATCATGAATTTTAGTAATTTGAGTCTTCTCTCTCCTTTGTTAGTGTGGCTAAGGGTTTGTCTATTTTGTTTACTTTCTCAAAGAACCAACTTTTTGTTTTGTCAATTTTTTGAATTGTTTCTTTTGTTTCAATTTAATTGATTTCAGCTCTGATTTTAATTATTTCCTGTGTTCTACTACTTTTGCTGTTATTCTGTTCTTCTTTTTCTAGGGCTTTGAGCTGTAATGTTAGGTCATTTAGATGTTGACTTTTCATTCTTTTCTGGAATGTGCTCCATGCAATGAATTTTCCTCTTAGTACCGCTTTCATAGTGTCCCAGAGATTTTGATATGTTGTAGCGTCGTTCTCATTGACCTCTAAGAATTTTTTTATCTCTTCCCTGATGTTTTTTGTTATCCATGTTTCATTCAATAGCATATTATTTAGTCTCCAGGTGTTGGAGTAATTTCTGTTTTTTATTTTGTCATTGATTTCTATTCTCAGTCAATTATGATCTGATAGAACACAAGGCAGTATCTCTATTTCTTTGCATTTCCTAAGGGTTGCGTGGCATAACATATGGTCTATTTTCGAGAAGGTTCCATGTGCTGCTGAGAAGAAAGTGAATCCGCTCATTGATGGATGGAATATTTATATATGTCTATTAAGTCTATGTTATTGATTGTGTTATTGAGTTCTATGGTTTCTTTGGTTGGTTTTTGTTTGGAAGATCTATCTAGTGGTGACAGCAGTGCATTAAAGTCACCCAGAATTATTGTGTTGTGGTCTATTTGATTCCTGAAATTGAGAAGGATTTGTTTGATGTACAAGAATGCACCATTGTTTGGGGCATAAATATTTACTATCATTATGTCTTCCTGATTTATGGTTCCCTTAAGCAGTATGAAATGTCCTTCTTTATCCCTTCTGACTAACTTTGACTTGAAGTCCACTTTATCTGATATAAGGATGCAAACTCCAGCTTTTTTACTGAGTCCATGTGCATGGTAGGTTTTTTCCCATCCTTTCACCTTTAGTCTGTGGATGTCTTTTTCTATGAGATGAGTCTCTTGCAGGCAGCATATTGTTGGGTCTTTCTTTTTAATCCATTCTGCCAGTCTATGTCTTTTGATTGATGAGTTTAGGCCATTAACATTCAGGGTTATTATTGAGATATGATTTGTATTCCCAGTCATTTGGCTTATTTTTGGTTTTTAAGTTGGCTTGGTTTCTCCTTTGAGTGGTTTTTCTCTAAGGTAGTTCCTCCCTTTGCTGACCTCCATCGTTGTTTTTCATTTCCTCCTCATGGAATATTTTGTTGAGAACATTCTGTAGCGCAGGCTTTCTATTTGTAAATTCTTTTAACTTTTGTTTATCATAGAAGGATTTTATTTCATCTTCAAATCTGAAGGTTAGTTTTGCTGGGTATAGGATTCTTCGTTGGCAACCATGTTCTTTCAGAGCTTGAAATACGTTGTTCCAAGCCCTTCTAGCTTTTATAGTCTGGGTTGAGAAGTCGGCTGCTATTCGTATTGGTCTCCCATTATATGTAATCTGATGCTTTTCTCTCGCGCCCTTCAAAATCCTATCTTTATTTTGAATGTTAGGCATTTTCATTATAATGTGCCTTGATATGGATCTGTTGTGATTTTGTGCATTTGGTGTTCTGTAAGCCTCTTGTATTTGATTTTTCCATTTCATTCTTCAGGTTTGGGAAATTTTCTGATATTATTTCATTGAATAGGTTGTTCATTCCTTTGGTTTGTATCTCTGTGCTTTCCTCAATCCCAATAATTCTTAAAATTGGTCTTTTCATGATGTCCCATAGTTCTTAGAGATTCTGTTCATGACTTCTTACCATCTTCTCTGTTTGGGCAACTTTAGTTTCAAGATTAAATATTTTGTCTTCATTGTCTGAGGTTCTGTCTTCCAAGTGGTCTAGTCTTTTGGTGATGCTTTCCATTGAGTTTTTTATTTGGTTTATTGTTTCCCTCATTTCAAGGATTTCCGGTTTTTTTTTTGTTTTTTTTTTGTTTTTTTTTTTTGAGAATCTCTCTTTGTTGAAATGATCTTTTGCTTCCTGCAGTTGCTCTTTCAGCTTATTGGTATTATCATTCATTGCCTGCATTTGCTCTCTTATCTCATCCTTTGCTTCGTGAATCATCTTAATCATGTATAATCTGAAATCCTTTTCTGACATTTCTTCTAACATACTGTCATTGGATTCTACTAATATAGAATCTAAATTTGTTTGGATCATTTTCTTCCCTTGTTTTTTCATGTTGTTCATTATCTTCCCCTCTAGCAGTGCAGATCTGGGGTATTTCGGATTTCCCCCTATAGGCTTATAGTGACCCTATAGGTTTCCAAAACCCTTTCTTTAAGGGGAGATCAATATTAGCAGTGCCCAATTCAGACACTATGCAATCCTAGACCAAATAGCCCCTATGAGGACAATAACAAAATTGTCATAATAAACAGAATGAGTTCAACTATTATCTTCAGTAAAACAAACAAATTTGCAATAATGTCTGCAGTTTCAAATGGAGGACAAAGAGGATGCAGAGGGATGTAGAATGTGGCTATTAATGGGATAAGAAAAGAATATACAGAAGTTCTAGATAATAGAAAGGGTGAGAGTGTAATAAAAAGAAATTGGATGTTAGCATGCAAAAAAGGGAGAAAGAGACTCTGAGGGAACAGGTAAACAAAAGGAAAAGAGAGCAAGAAAAGTAAAGAAATAAAAACTTAAATTTTTTCAATAAGAAGAAAAAAGAAAATCTAAGTATAACAGTCATATAGTAATGAAACCTCCCAGAGTTCAGTAGCCTGGTGCATGAGAGGTACCTGACAATGAGCTTCAAGTCTCCAGCAGACGTCTCAGGATGGGTTTTGCCCCACCTAAAGATCGGAGCTACAGCTTCCAGGATTATCCAAAATGGTTGCTCTGGCTTCGAAATGTGTTGGCAAATGGGGAACTGCAGCTCAGGGTGTGGACGTGGTCAGTTGGAGGTCCTGAAGGTGTTTGGTGTGGTTGTGGGATCCTGGAGGCCGGGTGCAATCAGTCGGTCTGGGGTCCCAGTGATAGGGCGCAGTCAGTTGGTCTGGGGGTCCAGTGGCAGGGAGCAGTCAGTCAATGTGAGGGCCCCAGAGGCAGGGAGTGATTGGACGGGCTGAGGGATCCTGGAGACAGGGCTCAGTCATTCCGGCCAGGGGTCCTACGGGGCCTGGCTGTTGTCTCAAAATGGCAGCAGCCACGTGTAATCAAACCTGCAGGTACTGTAACAGTGAAGTTCCAAGCAACAGCAGGCAGCTGGAGCTCCACTGGTGGTTGGCGATCAGTTTGCTGACTGTTGTAGGACAATCGAGAGGTGAACCTCGTGCGTTGGGTGATGGATAGGTGTAAGACAGGTGATGGACCGGCCAGAGGCAGGCAAATGGCGGGTGATAGGCGCCTGACAGTGAGTAATCTGCACTCAAAAAAGGCGTCGATATGCTGGCAGACTGCAGGTGATCACAGCAGACAAATGGGGTAAACAGCAGGGGGGATTGATAAGCAGCAAAAACTGCCTTACCAAGAAACAGATATCCTCTGCTTGAAACCGGAGTTACGGAGCGACAAGGAACTCAGCCTCCCTCTAGTCCACCATCTTGGAATCCCATGTTCATTCTTAATGTACCTCCAAAGGAAGGCAGTGTGTGGCTGAAGTTACCTGGGATCACTCTAGGTTTCACACTTGTGTTTCCTGGCCTGGCAGGGCCTTATATTCATTTTGTTTAACTTATGAACAGCAAACATGCTGCCAGAATTTTAAATTTCTATTTAACAAATCAAAGCAAAGCATTTAAAAGCCACAGTTGTAAAGATTAAAAGAGAGTTTTTGTTTAAAAAAGTCTTTTAAAATAGAGAACAATTTCTTTTGTAAAGATTAAATGAAGATTTTGGTTAAAAATGTATATTAAGACAGAAAAATAGTAGAAGAAAAGATATGTGAAAACACAAAGTCCAGCGTAGGAAACTCAATAAGATTTAAGTGTCTACAAATCTGAAGATGAGTTTGAGGAGGAACAGAGAGCTTTCTTGAACTATTCAATTTCCACCTGCAAAGTAGGTAGTTTCCCCCTATTGCTCTGAATGGAGTTTTCTTTGGAGTGTAGGCAGTCATCTTGCAGGCAGCTAACAGTTTGCATTGCTCTCAGATGCTCATATTGATGATGGCAGTATTGAACCTGCCAGAAAATTCTTACTATGGGGAACTTCTTAGTTTGAAACACTTTATTTGCAAGTTCAAGGAAATCTTGACTTGGTGGACAGACAAAGGGTGGCTAAGGAAGGGAACTGGCACATTTATTCCTGCTTTACTTTTATTACAGCTAACATTCATTGAGTACTCTGTGCTAGGTTCTGTCCTTGCACAGGATTTGTCATGGATTAACTAAATAATTCCCAAACAAATCCAAGGAAGTATTTTGTTGCCACCATCTACAAAAGAGGACACCCAGGTACAGGGAAGTGAAATATGTACCAGGTCATACAACTTGTGAGTGGTGGATCCAGTATGCAAACCTAGGTGATGCAGGTTCCAGTGTCCAGGCTTGGAACTGCTTCCATAAGAGAAAGATTAATATCCTTATTATTACAGAGGATCTAAGGCTCAATAAATGATTTCCCAAGGTCATATTAACAGAACTGTCTGACTTCAAAGGCGAGGATGCCCTACTTTTCCTTATATGGTTTTGCTTCAATCTCACCTCAATAAAAACAATATATCTGGCAGCTAACATTAATCAAATATAACATGGAAGGCATTAATGCTTCATATGAATAATTTCATTTAATCTTCATAGTAACACTTTGAGGTAATGCTTTTATTGGCCTCCTTTTATGGATGAAGAAATTAAAGTTGAGAGGGACTAAGTAACTTACTAAGGTGACATACTTAGTAAGGTAAGTTTGTGGGATCAGGATTTAAAACCTGGTTTATTGGCCTAGTGAGCTGAAGTTCTTAACCACTCAACCATACTACCTGATTAGAAAGATTTTTCCTCCTCCCCAATATTTTTCATACCTCCTATTCCTGCCATAATCATGACAAAGGGCTGAGACTATTCTTTCTTCTTGTGTTGCTGAGCTTGCCAGGTCTGCAAGTGGAGGGAGCTAGTGACAAGCTCATCCCACAAATTCAAATGGTGTGAAAATTGTAGCCTTTGGGCTCAGGAATGAACTATACATTCACTATCAATTTGGATTTTTTTAAATAGGAATAAGATGGTAGAAACAAGAAATGCTTTAAGAAACAATTTAAAAGCCAGGAGCAGTGGTGCATACCTATAATCCTAGCTACTCAGAAAGCTGAGACTGGAGGATTGCAAGTTTGAGGCCAGTCTGAATAATATAGTAAGACCCTGTCTCAGAAAAAATTTGAGAAACAATTCACACAACATTTAGCATGTCCATTTAAAGTGTGTAATCCATTGGTTTTTTAGTACATTTACAGAGTTGGGTGACTATGATGACAATCTAATTTTAGAATATTTTCATCACCTTCAAAAGATACCCCATGCCCATTAGCAGTCATACCTCATTGTTCCTACACCCGCAGCCCTTGACTATCACTAATCTCCCTTCTGTCTCTATAAATTTTACTATTTGGGATATTTCATATAAATCAAATCATACAGTATGTACTATTTTGTTATTGACTTCTTCCCCTTACAATATTTTTCAAGGCTTATCCATGTTATAGCATACATCAATACTTTATCCATATTGATGGTTAATATTCTGTATGGATATATCAAAGTTTGTTCCTCCGTTTCTCATTTGATGGACTTTTGGTTTGTTTCCACTTTTTAGTTTTTATGAATAATGCTGATTTGAACATTCATGTACATTTTTTGAACATTGGTTTCCAATTCTTTTGGGTATATATCAGAAGTGGAATTGCTAAATCATATGGAAACTCTTAACATTTTGAGAAACTGCCAAACTGTTTTCCAATGTAGCTGCAATAATTTATAACCCTATCAGCAATGTATGAGTGCTCCTATTTCTCTCTCTGTCCTCACCGACACTTGTTATTGTCTATCTTTGTAGCCACCCTAGTTGATGGGAAGTGGCATCTCTTTTTCTTTTCCCTATGAATAGTAACATTGAATATCTTTCCATGCATATTGCTTTAGACTGAATGTCTGTGGCCTCCTCAAATTCATATGTTGAAGCCCTAATCTCCAATGCAATATTTAGATAGATGGCCTTTGGGAGGTGAGGTAATTAGGCTTACGAGTTACAAGGGTGAGGTCCTCATAATGGAATTAGTGCCCTTATAAGAAGAAGAAAAGATTAGAGCCCTCCCTTCTCTCTGCTATGTGAAGACATAGCAAGAATGTGGCCATCTGCAAACAGGATTCAGGTCTTTACCAGATACTGAATCTGCTGGTGCCTTGATATTGGACTTCCCAGCATCCAGAACTTTGAAAAACAAATGTTTGTTGTTTAAGACACCCAGTCTATGTTATAATGACCCAAGCAGAATAAAACATATATATTCTTTGCAGAAATGTCTATTGCAACCCATTGCCTGTTTTTTATTTGGTTATTTTTCTTTTTTTATTATTGAGTTGTAAGAGCATGTTTTAACTTCTGAAAACAAGTTTATTATTAGTTATTTGATATGCATATAGTTTCACTGTTATCTTTATTTTCTTAATAGTTTCATTTGAACATGAATATTTTTGATGTGTATATATTCCAATTTATTTATATTTCCTTTTGTTACTTATGCAACATTGCCTAACAATGTCAGGAAGATTTATTCCTGTTTTCTTTTTTTAAATTCTTTAATTTTAACTTTTACCTTTTGGTCTATGGATCCATTTTGAGTTTATTTTTGTGTATGGTATATGAAAAGAATCCAACTTCATTTTTTCCAAGTATGTACCCAGTTGTCTCAGCACCATTTGTTCAAAAAGAGTATTCCCTCCCCATTTTTTATTGTCTTGGCACCCTTGTTGAAAATTAACAGACCATAAATGTGAGGGTTTATTTCTGGGCTCTCTATTCATTTTCGTGTCTTTATATGTATTATTCTTGTGCCTGTACAACATTGTCGTGATTATTGAAGTTTGTAGTAAGTTTTAAAATTGAGAATTATAAGTCCTCCAGTTTTGTTTTTTAAAAATATTTTTAGTTGTAGATGCACATGATATATTTATTTTTTGTTTGGTGCTGAGAATTGAACCCAGTGCCTCACACGTGCTAGGCAAGCACTCTACCACTGAACCACAACCCCAGCCTCAATGTTGTTCTTTTTAAAGACTGTTTTGGCTATTCTGGGTCTCTTGTAATTCCATGTGAAATTTAGGATCAGCTTGTCAATTTATGCAAAGAAGTCAGCTGGGACTGGGATTCTGATAAGGATTGGATTGAATTTGTAGATCACTTTGGGGTATATTATCATCTTAACAATATTAAGTCTTCCAATACATGAACATAGAATGTCTTTTCATTTATTTAGAACTAAATTCTTTCAGCGATATTTTGTAATTTCCACTGTAAAAGTTTTACATTCTTTTAATTTTATTTCTAAGTATTGTATTCTTTTTGATACTATGGTAAATGGAGCTGATTTCTTTTTAATCTTTGTTTTTAATTTTTAATTGGCACATAAGAGTGTACATATTTATGGGACACACCTTAACATATATAATGTGTACAATGTAATGTATGTAATGACATGTTTTATGGTTTAGGTATGAGGTGTCTCCACAAAACTCATGTGAGACAATGCAAGGAAGTTTAGAGGTGAAATGATTGGGTTATGAGAGACTTAGCTTAACCTGAGAATTAATCCCCTGATAGGGGGGTGTTAACCATAAGCTAGTAGTGTGTGACCAGAGAAGGTAGATCTTTGGGGTGTGCCTTTGGGGTATATATTTTGTCCATGGTGAGGGAGGCTCTCTCTGCTTCCTTGTGCCATGTTCCTAGCTGCTTTCCTCCATTGCACTTTTCCACCATGATGACCCGCCTTACTTTAGGCCCTGAGGAATGTAGCCAGATATCTATGGACTGAGACTTCTGAAAACATATGCACTGAAATAAACTTTTCCTTCTTAAGTGTTCTTGTCAAGTCTTTTGGTCACAGAAGAAAAAATATATCTGACTAAAATACGTATACAATGTGTAGTGATCCAATCATGGTAATTGGTGTAGCCATCACTTCAAATATTTATCATTTCTTTGTGGTGGAAACATACAGGAACTGTGTTTTGATTTTGCATATTGCTATGGTTTGATTGTGTCCGCCAGAAAGTATGCAATGCAACGGTGGTGGAAGTTTGGGACTAATAGGAGGTGTTTAGATCACAAGGTCTCCACCATCATGAATGAATTAATAGGTATTATAAAAGGGCTTGAGGTGCTGAGTTCAATTTCTTGCTTTCTTTAGTTCTTTTTATTGCCTTTCTGTCATGGCATTACACAACAAGAAGTCATTCACCCAATGCTGGCCCCTCAGACTTGAACTTCCCAGTCTCCAGAACCATGAGACCATGCATTTGTGTTCATTATAAATTATCCAGTCTCAGTTGCTCTGGTACAGCAGCACAAAATGGACTAAGACATATATCAATCTTATATCCTGCAACCTTGCTGAATTTATTTAAGCAGGTAGTTTTGAGCAATATGAGAAAATCAAGAAGTGTGTCTAGATTAAGAATCAGGACTGTGATAATAGCTACTATGTACTGAGTATGTTTGTGATAAGTCAGTGTTTCCCTACCTTCAATATGTTAATGAATCTCTTTGGAATTTAGTTAACATTGAGACTGTTCGCACTAAGTTTAGGGTAGGGCCTGGGATTCTTCCTGTGTAACAACTCCTCAGTAGGTAGCTAGTAGTTTTTATTATTTTCAAGTTAAACCCTGCTCTGTAGACATTAATGTTTCCTTTTTATAGATAAGAAAATGATATTGGAAATTGAGCAAGTAACCCAGGTTCATAGAATAGGTAGAGCCACTATTTGAACATGGTTCCTTCTGATGACAATGCTCTGTTCTTTCCTCTATCACACAGGACATCTGGAGTATGAGAAGGACAGTTGGGAAATAAACAGGGTATGGATCAGAAAGAAAGCAAGATTTTTAGCATCACAGTTGCTGCCTAGAATATATTTAGGTATAAATGTACTTTGAGGTTGTCTTAGAGAGCTGATGAGTTCCTTTGCTCTCCAGTGAGCACAGAGTGAAGGTGTAAGACTTGACAATCAGCTAGAAGTAAGATGATACTAGTAGACAGAACTCAAGATTATAAGGGGTCTAGAAAGTGGCTTACTTCTGATCAGGCTAGACTCTAGAACTGGATGGTGTACACTGCTGAGATCTACACCTGAGATTACTGCTATTGTTGAATCTTATATATTGAATACTAAGTGTTAGGTTATATTAATTGTGATGTTGTCATTGACTAATGCTATAGTTTAGATATGGTTTCAGTTTACCCCCTAAGGGTTTATGTGTTTGAAGCCTGGTTCTTAGTAGTGGCAATAATTAGAGGTTTGGCCTAGTTGGAGATCCTTTGGTCACAGGGAGTGTGCCCTCATGAAGAAGGTAGCTTTTATGGGATACCTGAGTTATTTTTCATAAGAGCAAGTTATAAAAACATGAGCCTGAGTCAGGCATGGTGGCACAGGCCTGTAATCCCAGCAGCTTGGGAGGCTGAGGCAGGAGAATTGAGAGTTCAAAGTCAGCCTCAGCAAAAGTGAGGTGCTAAGCAACTCAGTGAGACCTTGTCTCTAAATAAAATACAAAATGCACTGGGGATGTGGCTCAGTGGTCGAGTGCTCCTGAGTTCAATCCCCAGAACCCAAGAAACAAACAAAAACATGAGCCTGACCCCTGATTCACTCTTTGGCTTCCTGATGTGATGCCTCCTTCTTGCATGTGTTCTCACTACTGTGGTGCCATCCACCATGAGGTCCTCACTAGAATCAAGTTGATGCAAGTACCATGCCTCTGAACCTTCAGAACTGTGACCTGAATAAACCTCTTTAATTTATAAAGTTACCTAGGCTCATGCATGTTGTTATAGTAATGGAAAGATGAACAAATACAACTACCTATAGAGGAAGAAATATATCAATGTACCATAGAACAGAGCTTGTAGTCCTGGAGACCTTCTAAGTTGAAAAACGCCATGTTCAATCTTCATGTAACAAGACAAATAAAAAATGGCCTAAACTCTGTGTCTCCTAGTCAAGTTGTTCTTAGAATAGATGTCTAAAAGCTGTTCCCTTTAAAAGGCTATATCAGATCCTGCTATTTTACTTGGGATAATAAATGTTATAGAATCAATATCATCCCTAAGAGCTCAGAGTAAAGGTTTAGGAATGTGGATAAGGCTCTGCTCATCAAAGCTATCTATGACAGACTATGGATAGGTGATTAGATTTCTTTGAAGTACTTCTCAGCAGAATATTAAGGGATTTCCATAACCTGAGTCAAAACACATGAGACAATTATTTTTGTCCTTAGCACCTTTTATTAAAGTATGACCCTTGATGACAATCTGGCAGGCATATCTATGTCAGCCAAGAAGGGAGTGGTGGAGGACACAAATATAGAAACAATAAGATTCAGAAAAATTAGCTTCACCTGGGATAGATACCCCCCCACAGTTGTACAACAAACACTGTTTCTTTATTTATACAAACTGCCCGTGACCCACCCCCTCTAAAGATCTACTAATCTTCAAATAATACAATATGCTGTTACAGAAATATTATTGGCATAGGCAACTCCTCTAGCAAAGATAGCAGGAGTTGCCAAGCTCCAGATGGGTGGAAGTGGCCAGAAATGTGCCCAGCTTCCTCTGTCTGGGGCTTGCTACTGGCACCTTCTGCAGCACCTTCAGGGAGGCTGGGATTCAGGATGTGGCTCTGGTGACCCTGGGCCACTTTTTGGCACATGAAGTTAAATGGAAAACAGAATATGAACCCAGCCTTGAAAGAGCCTTTTCATCCTTTCATCCTCTCTCCTTTCCTCTCCTAGTCTCTTTTATTCTAGGGCTTTATTTTCAGTGTCTCTGTCTCATTCTCTACAACTCCACTTTGGCATTTACTCCTATATCCTGGTTGAGTCTCCAGCTGTGAGATAACTGTCAGAGGGAGACTCAATTATCCAGAGCCCTGGGGATGGGGGAAGTAAGAGAGGACAAGTCATAGTAACTCTTATACTTGACTCCTTCCTATCAATCCACCATCAGATTTCCTTTCTCCCCACTGGGGGCAACATAAATATTTGAAGGGAAAAAGCAGAAGTTAAGACCAATAACTGTCTTTGGGGATACCTTCTGGCCTATCTTCCAAACTGCTACCCCTAAAAGGCCTTGGAAGAGGGCTGAGCCCTGAAACTGAGAATAGGGGAGAACTATTGCATCTTAAATAATACCGGCAGCTTTGTAGCACTATGTATCACAGGGGGATTGCCACAGCAGGCGTGTGGCATGCCAGTGTCTGTTTAGTAGTTCACCTTTATCTACTGAACTTGTGCTTGGTAGAGTTGTGGGATTACTTTTTAAGTGCTTTGGGACCTATGCTTCTATGGAAAAATGAGCATCTTTGTGTTCTCATTCCAACTCTAGAAACTAATTTGAGGTGGGATGCGGTACAAAAATAACAGTGTTAAGGCTGGGGCTGTAGCTCAGTGGTAGAGTGCTTGCCTAGCATGTGCAAGGCCCTGGGTTCAATTCCCAGCACCACAAAAACAAAACAAACAAACAACAACAAGAAACAGAGTTAATGGTATTTTTGGTATCATAAAGTACAACAAATCTAATGATGGCTAAAAAAAAAACAAAAACAAAAAAAAACAACAAGAAACCCCAAAACAAACAAACAAAAAAAGCTATACCATGGTGACCAGTTAAGTTGACCACTTTTTTCCCTGGGCATATACTTCAAAAATCTATTCCAGCTGGGTGCGGTGGCACACGCCTATAATCCCAGTGGCTCGGGAGTCTGAGACAGGGGGATCTCAAGTTCAAAGACAGCTTCAGGGAAAGCAAGGCGCTAAGTGACTCAGTGAGACCCTGTCTCTAAATTCAATACAAAATAGGGTTGGGGATGTGGCTCAGTGGTCGAATACCCTTGAGTTCAATCCCTGCTACCCCCTCTCAAAATCTATTATAGCCAAAAAATATTGTAATGGAACATATTGGCATAATCCCTTAATAAAACACATTTCAATTGCTTACTATTTACCTAGGGCTTGTGTTTCTTTTAAAAAGCTGGCAATCATGGCCTGTATTTAAAGCACTCTCCCAAATTTCTCAAGTTTCACTTGGGTAAACCTAGCCCTTCAAAAGGCCATTAGCCTTCCTGAATGGAGTAGAATCTTCTTCCAGAGGGGAGAATGACAGACAAGGTTGACATTCAAACAGTGGTTCTGGCATTTGCAGCAGTACTAAGAGCATACCCAGGAACCCACAGAAAGGGTTACCACCACCCCCAGGATACCCTCCTGACCAAGATTCTCCTATTGTTTTCAGACACCATGTAGAGGAAACAGAAGTTAGTAACCAGTATTTGTAGCAGCAGCAAAGTTCCTTGGCAAATTCTTTGGTCCAGTGAGGTACCCCTGCTGTGAGAGTTAAGTTGCAAGGGCTCTGAGGAACTCAGCAGGAACATGATGCCAGGACTTGGCTGGGATGGGCTTAGGTGGGCTGTGTAATACCAAGAATTGAGCCCAGTTAGCAAGCAATGGGGACCTTGAGCTGGGTAATGGGGCAGAGTTTGGTTACTATTCCCTTTCTGTCATTGCCCAATGGCTCACTTTTCCAGGCTAGAAGCTGGCTACACGTCTCAGGGCCTTGGCAATAGCAGCAACTTCAGTTCTTTGTATAGTAGTCCCACCCTTATCTGCAGTTTTACTTTCTGTGGTTTTAGTTACCTGTGGTCAAACATGGTCTGAAAATATTAAATGGAAATTTCCAGAAATAAGCAATTCATAAGCTTTCATTTGTGTACCATTCTGAGCAGAATTATATAATCCTGCTACATCCCACCTGGGACATACCTTTGTCCAAGGTGGGACATATCCACTCTGTATGGGCTACCCTCCCTTTAGTCACTTAGGAGCCATTTCAGTTATCAGATTGACTGTTGCAGTTCTGCAGTGCTTCTGTTCAAGTAATCCTTTTTTTACTTAATACTGGCTCCAAAGTGCAAGAGTAGTGAAGCAAAGGAGACACCAGGGCATAAAAGAAGGAAGACCGATGAACTCTGGTATTATATGGCAATGCTGTAGGATGTAGAGGAAAAAAAACAACATAGTACATACAGATTTTGGCACTATACATGGCTTCAGGTATCCACTGGGGTTCTTGGAACTTAGCCTGCAAAGATAAGGGACTACCTATGCCTAAGATACTGGCTGGATCATAATTTGTTCCCAGTTATGATAGTTTGGGTTCCCTGAGCCAGGTCACAGGTTGAGAAAAGAGTTGTAAGAGGAGCGCCTCCTGAACACCTCCACCCATCCCATGACTTGGAGATGCTAGAGAAATGGGCTATTTTTGTTAGTTTGGGAGATTTCTTTGGTTTCAAAAATTAGCAAGAAAAAGTTGAACCCTGCTGGGGAATGCTATGCTTATGGTGTCCTAGATTTCAAAGGAAGCAAAGGGGCAGGCCATGGTCGGGTGGCTATGAATTTAAAGGAAGAACTCCATTCTTAGATATTTGTAGGTATGGTGGGAAGAATTCAGTGTCTCAGTACTTGCTTACCTAGCCATGGTAGACTCAGTCTGATCTGCAGAAAATGCTTTTTTCTGAGCTAACTGTTCCCTCTCTATCTTCCCTCCTGTTACCTTATTAGTTCAAAAATGAAAAAATACCAATCAAAACATAAAAATAAATACAATCAAAAGGTCACTGAAAATAAAACAACAAGAACCCTCTCCCCCAATAATGAAACCTATATCTAGAAGTCAGCTGGAGTAGCTAATAAAAGCCCATAGGGTGAAATCCTGGAATAGGCACCTGTAACTCCCAGTGATATAAGGGCAAGATCAAATATGAGGTGATAGGCCTAAGGTCTGAGGACAGAATGAAGACCACACTAGTCAAGGCTGAAAGTAGGCCTCGCCCCCTCAATTAGTTGCTGGGGAAGGTAGAAGTGGAGCCAACTGCTTTAAACCTGGCTTTTTCCTGAGGGGCACCTAAGGATGCCCTGCCTTTGCTTGCCTTGTGTTACATACAATCCCTCCTTCTATGCCTCCCACTACAAAGCTTGGGTGAAGCCCTGAAAATGGTGGTAGATAAATGCCCTCAAGTCAGGCAGTTCCCTGTGGGAGATCCCAGTCTGGGCCCTAAGCCCTGGATCAGAATGGAGCTGCATTGGTGGGTGGGGAGTTCATGACGTCTTTGGTATCCTTGTACAGAGAAGAATGAAGGCACTTTGGTGATTCTGTGGGCAGTGAGTGCTTTCCTGCATATACTGTGGGAAGGAGAGTGTGGTTGTGTAATCACACCTTGCCGCAGCTCCATGCAGAAGCTTGGTGCCTCCCTAGGATCCCCTCACTGGTTGGGACCACTGCTAGGGAAGGAAGGTGAGAGACATTCAGGGTAGAGGGCTGGAATGTATCACTAACTTGTTGCTGTTTAGTTGCTAACAAACCACTACCAAAGATCGAAAGCGCTTCCCACTGGCCAGGCAGGGATGCTGTGGCAGACTGCTGATAGAATTAGAAATTGCTGGGCCCCAGGAGTAGGCTCTCCCTGAGACATTTGAGCTGCTCTTCCCCGAGCTTGATCTTCTCTTCCAACTCTCGCTGTTCAATGATGAGAGCAGATTTCATCTTGACAAAGTGCTGGTAATCTTGGAGCTGGTCCTGAGGCAGGTAGCGGGAGACCATTCCAAACACCAACTTCTCCCGGCGGTCCACATGCTCCTTCAGCTCCTTGGCGTCTGCTAACTGGCCCGTCAGCTGCTGCTTCTTCTCTATTAGCACCAACTGGGGAAGCAGAGGACCAATTAAGTGCTCTCCTAATTATCAGGCATCTGCCTAGCAGTGCTCACCAGGGAAGCAGCCACCAAGCAGCTACCCATTCTGTTAATTGATCAGTCCTAGATTTCCTAATGTAAAGTCACCTCCATAGAAATGCCTTTCTTGCCTGTAACTGGAGGAACACAGACATGACTTGCAACTCTGGAGAGGGGGATGTGCTATAACCTCTTTCCTTCTCTAAGGCTGCCTTTAATCTGTGAACTGTCGCTGGGTTTTGGCAATGGGGGAAGGCTCTAACGAAGCCAGCCTGTGTCCCTTCCATCTGGTGAGCCACCACTGTGGTAATGCTTTCTATATGGTGTGTGTCTCTGTGTGGGTGGGCATGTGTGAGTGTATGTATCCATGCGCATGTATATGCATCTCTTATTGTGAATTCAAAATCACTTATATAGAGAAAAGTGATGCAATTTGGTTTAGGAATGGGCATGGTGGGAGCCAACCTGCAAAACTGACAGCCTCTTCATCTGAACTGCTT
Source organism: Sciurus carolinensis (assembly GCF_902686445.1). Classification (NCBI taxonomy): domain Eukaryota; kingdom Metazoa; phylum Chordata; class Mammalia; order Rodentia; family Sciuridae; genus Sciurus; species Sciurus carolinensis. The sequence continues at coordinate 350,503 of NW_025920249.1, read as the reverse complement.
GATGAAAACTCCTCTTCCAACTCTAGAGAGTGAGGCAAAATAGCTGCTGCTGTTCCTGCCATTACCACCATCACTACTATTGGCAGCTAGCACCAACCCAGTATTTACCATGTTCCAGGCCCTGTTTTAAGTAATTAACATGGATTACCTAATTTAATCTTCACAACAATGCCATGTGACAGGTAGTATGTTCACCTCATTGTATAATGAGAGACAGTGAGATTAAGTACATTGCCCACAGTCACACAACTAGTAACTGGTAAAGTTAGAATTTGGAGACACTTAAAAGTCAGTACTCACACTCTAGACATTCTACTCTCCAACCTCTCATAATAGCCAAACATGAAAGAGGGAGTCCCAAGAAAAAATACGTGGCATTTCTCTCCATCCACACCCCCAGGGACCCCAATTCTACCTTCTCTTGGTTGGCCTCTGAATCAATGCTGTTGAGAGCATTCTCCACTCGGGCCAATCGTCCAGAAAGTGACAGCAACAGGTTGACCACTTTGTCCAGGTCCCCAATGAACAAGCGGTATTTCTCAAACTCATTGGACTTGCAGACAGCTTTTAAGTTAGCCTCCACCTCTTCCCCAAGGGCAGAATTGGCATTGATGTCCTCTAGCAGCCCTCGCTGTGCCTCGCGCAGTACAGAAAGTTTGCGACCAATGCTTTCAATAAGCTGTATCTAGGGGAGTTGAATAGGAGGAAACAAATGATGAGCATGGGTACAACAGAAACTGACCAGTGTGGGGCCCTCTCGTATTAGGATCCAAGTAACAGATGGTAGGCTCTACCTCAGTCATTGGAAACAAAGAAAAACTGAGCAAGTTGTGAGCACTTCTGGTGTTCTAGACAAGCTTCTGCTATCCCTGTCTGGCAGGCATCTCCATGTCACCATCAGACTTCTCAGCATTAGACAAGTGCTACCCATTTGCTCAATGCAACTGAATATTTTCTGAGACTGTTTAATAAATAGGAGCCAGGATGTTAGTGAGATTCTAGGTTGGAAAAGCATTTGTCATTATTTTAATCATTCATTTGCCTTCATTTCATATAGGTATCTCTATGTTCATGGCACTGTGCTAGGTCCTTGCCCCACGGCTAGGCTTTTGGTGGTGCTGGGAATGAAACAAGGGTCTTATGTATACTAAGCAAGTGCTCATCCACTGAGCTACATCCTCAGCCTAAGATCCTTCTTAGATTGGTTATTTATTCATTTATTTATTTATTTATTTATTTATGTATGTATGTATGTATGTATGTATGTATGTATGTCAGTGCTAGGGATCAAATCCAGTCCCTTGAGCATGCTAGGCAAGTGTTTTACCACTGAGCTACACTCCCGGTCCTTTAGCTTGGCTTTTGAGGCCTTTGAATAGGAGTGTAAATTCTGGAGTCACAATGACTGACTTTGACTTCTAGTTCTGCCACTCCCTAAATGTGGGACCTTCTGTAGAAGTTGTGAAGGCATTTGCAGTACCCACTGCATTGGGTGGTAATGATTCAGTGAGATAATACATGCAAAGTGTTTAGCCCCGAGTAAGTGTTCAATAAAGGCTAGGCTGCAGTTATTAATAATATAATTATTCAATCTTTTCCTACCTATCATTCTAAAGTCACTCCTCAAAATCTTTCAGGATTAGCTCCTCACTGCCCTCTATGTTCCCCAGATTCACCATTGTGTTCCTTTATTGCTTCTTTAGTTCTACCCGCTCTTTCTTCCCTTTGGGTATTCTGATTCTCTTTTCAGGGCCAAGCTTTGCTCCCACCTTCCTTATGGAAAGCCCTTCTCTGGAAGCTCTGGAAGGCTTCCCTCAATGATCTCTCTCTCTTTTTCTTTCTTATTTTTTCCAGAGCTCTGAAGTTTTCTAGAAATAGATCCATACAGTATAATTTGAAGTTGATCCTGTTGTATTTCCTGTATGTGAGTGTGATCCTGTGCCTACTATCCGTCTGTCTCTCAAGGGAAATACTGCCTGTGTCTTCAATTTATTTGCCTAATTTAGGGGTAACCAGTTCTGAGACTGCAGGAAGGCAATGTGGAGTTTTAGAGTTAAAGATACCTGGATTCCAATTCTACATCCTCTAAACTCTCTGACTTTGGGCAAGACACCTAAACCCACTAAGAATTCTATTTCCTCATCTGTAAACTGAATAAGTACTCCCCTCACCTGGTTGTTATGACAGCTATTGAGATCAGAGGTAAAATATTTACTATTGTTCCTGGCACATTAAGTGCTCAATGCGTGTTTAATGATGCTGCCGCTGCCACTACCACCACCACTGCCACCACTACCCTTGTCCACAACTTTTTCAGTCAGTATTGCAAGTGGTTATGAGTATGAACTTGAGTGCCATACTAACTAAATTTGAACCTCAGCTCTGCAATTAAGTAGTGGTTTGATCTTGAACAAGTTACTAAATCTTTCTGGGCCTCAATTTCCCCATCAAAAATTGGATAACCACAGTACCCATCTCATAGAGTGGTTATAAGGATTAAAAGATTTAACATGGTACATGCTTAGAATAGTATATTGTATGTAGGAAGTACACTTCAGTGCTTGCTTTATTATTATTATTCCGGCTCAGGTATTCCGGGATCATTGGCTTATGGTTTTCTAGAATGTATTCCTCTCTAGTGGTTTATTTAAAGAAGTTCAAGTTGACCAAGACTAAGAGAACTTCCTCTGGGTTCTAGAGCCTATTGTTATATTTTAGAACCGTTCAAAAGGCAGGAGATCATGATTATAGTCTGAAGTGTTATATGTGTGCTTTGGGGGAAAGTTCTAAAACCCACCAAGAACTGGGGATCGGTGATATGAATGAGGTAACATAAGTACATATCAAGAGATTCCCATTTATTCTACCATTGTCTGCTTGTCCACACAAAATGGAATGCCAGGGATGCTTACAAAATAACTACTCACCCCTGCTCCCAGGATCTGATGATGGGTGGAAGGATGAAGTGGAAGAGCCCTTTGTTTCTCAGCACCAAAACTCTGCAACCTGAACCTCAATCCTAGGGAAAGTGTAGTATGTAGAGCTATGGAGTCATACAGACCCAGCCACAGATGGTTGTTTTTCTCTGTGATATTGCAAATTGATGATCTTCCTTCCTCATAAACAAAAACTGTCCTAGCCCACCCACAGTTCCTTCAAATCACTTTCTGTTGTTCTGTGCTTTGCCATTTCTGATCATCACTGTCTTCTCCTGGCTAGAACACTTATGAAGTTTGCCTCTTGACAGGCCAGGCCCTGGGTAAGCATGGAGCAGCCCTGCCATGCTCAGGGAACATGGAATCCAAGGGAGCACATCTAGAGCAATAAAACTTCCATACCACCATGCTTCCAATTCCTTCCCTGACATTTTGCTTCAGACAGGAAATTGGAAGGAGGGCTTTTTCAAATGGCCCTGTACCTTCCTACAGGTCATGTCCTGAAAGGGAAATATGGGCAGAAGAGCAATTTACATCGAGTTCACATGTCCACAAAACGGTAAATTGGGCTTTTGAAGTTGCCATGGCAACCCTATTTGCTTATGAAATAAAATGGGTAAGTGCAGGGAGGGCAAAGTGATTCCAGGAACTTGGTTTAAAAACTAGGCTAGTGGTATTTAGAGGAAGAAAAGGAGGTTTTGGAACAACAACAACATCATCTCCATTTATCTATTTTGTATTTCTAAGAGATAATTGACCATCATTGCAAATAAATACCAAAGTCTGCCAGCCTATAATTTCTCCTTATTTTCCTTAGTTAGTCTGTTCTCTCTCCCAGAAAGTTACACAGAGAATAAAAATCAATGACACTGCCATTGGCTAGAGCTCTGTGACAGAAACCTTTACATGCCCTGGGCATTGAGTTACCTACAAGGCTGGCTTAACTCAGAGGGGCAGCACCGTAGAGAAGAAATCCAGAGTCTTGACTTGAAGCCCTGTATCTCTCACTTAGAATATAACCCTTGGGAAAATTAGTCCCCTAGTGAGTAAAAAAATGGATAGCAATTCCTGCCTCGTATGATGGTCCTAAGGATTGGAGAGAGTGATTTCATTACTACTACTGCTACTAATATTTCTTGAATCAAAAAGTGACTGGAGTTGGATCCATGAGAAACCCAGAGAGACTGTTTTGATTTTCATACTGAAAAGATATTCTAGAGGGCATAGAGAGGCTGGTTGCCCTCCAGGCACAAATGTTAAAACTCTCTAGGGCATACTGAAAAACTTTACCTTCTTTTGAGCCAGTTCATGGTCCACTTCCTCCTCTCCCAGACCAATCTCTGCCATCTCTGGCTGGTCTTTCAACTTGTTCAGCAGCTCTGCTTTGGCCACAGAAATATTGTAATAAGCCGAGTAAGAGGTAGGGATTCCTGGGGCGCCTGGAGGAGGTGAGAAGTGCTGAAACTCTTGTCTGTGGAAACAAAGAGTGACCATTTATGCATCTCTGTTGAAAAAGACTGCTGACCTTTCCGCTTCCTTAATTTACCCATCTATAAAATGGGACCCTGCTTGAGCAAGGATTTGTAACAAATGGAACACAATGAACTGCTCAGATATAAATGGGACACAAGGGCTATCTGGAATCCAAGTAAAGGCATACTTTAAGAATATTCTTAGAAGGCTATTTACATACCCATAATTTTAGCAATTAGAGGGACTTCTTTAGACATAATTTGGTTTGGTCATTAACACTCTACTAAAATCCAGAAAAAACAATGGCAGGTCCCAAAAGTTCTGGGATTCTGATCATGATTCCTATGGGTTTATGGCCCCAGTATGTGAATTCCAAAGGAGGGGATGATGGTAGAAAAGTATCTCAGACCTTAGCTATGGGTCCTCCAAGCCTGTTGGCCTCTGTTCTACCCATCCATGGATTCCCACCCACTTTGGAGCTCTATCTAGTCTGCTTTCTTACAAGGGTGCCCTGTGGCTTTCCTGGACACTCTCATCATTTCTTCTTTCCTGATGCCACTCCTGCTTGAAATGGCCCCTCTACTGCAAATCTCACACAGCAAAGAACTCACTTATGACCTTGGCAGTGGTCACTATCTTCAAGGCTGGGGTTAATACCCCTACAAGGGACTTATCATGGCCAAGTACATCTCTCATGAGCTCTTCTGAGACTGCCTGCTATAGATCAGCCCTTTGACCTGAAAAGGAATAGTATCTCTCCACTTCTAGAATATCCCCAATGTCCCCAGCCTCCTGTAGGGCTGTAGAATGCAATGGGGGAGAAAATGAAATCAGACACCCAGGAGCTTAAGTGTAGCAGCAGACCCTGTTGTCTTAGGTTCGCCAAAGCCTGCAGGGCTGAGGTGTTGCTTCTCAGAGTCCCAGCCCATGAAAGCAAATTTCTCCTCAGGAAAAAAGTAGCGCTGGTTCCATGCTGGCTTGGGTTTGGACTCTTCTGCCATTGAGACATCTGGTCTGGTGGGAAGAACAAAAGAGAAATGCTACAGCAACAGGTTTCATTGGTGGAATGGTCAACAATCATGCCCGGGGTTTATGCAAGGGGCAGGCCCACCCCGACTATACATATTCTCTTTGCCTACCAGCCACCCTCACCCACCACCTGTCTATGTCACTACCCCTTTCCTAACCTCTAGCTGCTTGAAAGGGAAAATAGGAGAAACTCATTAGTCATTTTTGCAGCTATTTGCAGCTCTTAGATAAAGGTCAAAAATAATGGCTAAAAGGCTCCACAGCTATTTACTGATTCATGCTATGCTGTCTCCTAATTTATTGCACAAAAGAAACTTTGGCATGCCAATATTCCTCATCCTAGGGAAATTCATTTTACATGTAGGATTTCAAGCTTATAACACAGATATAGGAACAATACTAGCTAATAGTCACACAGTGTTTACCATACCCCAGAAATGGTCCTAAGATAGATACCACACATATGTATGTGTGTGCCTGGGCACATTCACATACACGTGTTCACGTATGTGTATATATATATAATTGAATGCTCATCATAACCATTTCACAGATGAGAAACACAAGGCACCAAGAGGTAAAGTGATTTTTCTCAAAGTCACCAGCTAGTAAATAGCAGATCTGGTTTTTCCCAGGAAACCTGAATCTAGAATCTGTGCTTTTAGTCATTATATTATACAAAGGTGTAACTTGACATCTTATAAAACCATACGTGTAAGGAATTTTCTAACAGGAGTTTATCTTTGTTAACAGAGAAAAGAGAACATCCTGGAAGGAATAATGAAACTATGAACTAGCTGTGTAAAAAAAATATTAGGGCATGTGTGAAAGTTCTGAGTCAGAAATTATAAAGAAAAAGAAGATACGCTAATTGGAGACACAGTCCCTCAGCAGATATAGCCCTGCATCATATTATAGTGGATCATGATAGAGCACTGTGCTCTAGGGAAGCTCTCCTCTGCACTTTGATGAACAGGGAAAGAATTATAGGAGAACATTCAGAATTCGAAAGTGAACATCAAAGCAAAAATCCTTCCACAGAGCTTGGAAAGGAAGTGCATAGAGCCCCTAAAGCAAGCTATACCTACACTTGAATCAGAGTCATTAGATATTACCAACATTTGATAATTCCATTAACTTGCTTCTACATGTGTCCCTGATATTTTTAGCTGAACGGTACATGGGTAATAGATATACTGGGGCTTAGCTTGGCTGAACTGTGGATGTCCTTGCTAGTATTTCAGATGAAAATAGCATACATCTACTTGCCTCTAACACTATGCTTCCTTACAAATCGTAAACCTGCTTCCTTCTGGTTAGCACCCTCTGCTCTTCTAGACTCTAGAACAGAATCTTCTTCAGGAGCCCAGAGATCCTGGGATGATGTTGTGGGGCACAGTGAGCCAGACTCCCTGGGTTCTGGTTACCTGAGATCTTATGATAAAGTTATACCATCTCCCTGGTCCTCACTTTTCTCATCTAAAAGATGGAGGAGACTTATTGTAACTATTTCCTAGGATCATTCTGGAGACCAAATCAATCAATGTGGTGGGGTTACATCTTGATAAAGTCATGGTAAATTGAAAATATCATAAGTTGAAAATGTGTGGAATACACCTCACCTACTGAACATCAGAGCCTACCAGTACAGCACATCATAGTCTTGTTTGCTTCCTCACATGATCGTGTGGCTGATTGGGAACCGCAGCATTGGAACAGTATTATACTGCATCTTGCTAGCCCAGGGAAAAAAGTCAAAATCCAGAATCCAAAGTATAGTTTCTATGGAATGCTTATTTTTATTTGCACCATCATAAAGCCAAAATATCCTAAATTAAATCATCCTAAGTCAGGGACTAACTGTCAATGCTTAGGACATTGCTGGGCATATAGTAAACAGGAAAAAATGTTAGCTATATTGGGAATGAGGCTTTTCCTTAAATTTCAATCACTCAAAGAATTATGTATAATTTATTTTTTGCAGCCAAAAGACAGGACTATATGAAAACAAATGTTTTCATTTGCATCCCACAGTCATTAAAAAAATCTTTGGACCAGTTTTTAGGATCAGCAGTAATAGTAATTCCCTTCCCTGGGGCCTAGGTGCCAAAGTGAATGGAGGTACATAAAAGAGGATGATCAAGGGCCCACAACTGCTCCTTGGATACTGCTCTACAGAAGGGAAGAGCGTCTCCTGAAGACCCAGATGACTAGAACAATAAGGTCTCTCTATGGAAGGTTGTTGAAGAAGATAAAATACCCACAGGTCTTAGAATCACATAGATCTAACTTTGAATCTTTGCTGTGTAATGCCAGATTAGTTAGTTCCTCATTTGCTAAGCTTTTGTTTTCTTATCTGTCAAATTTGGATAACAATGGTCAATAGGGATATAAGGATGATTAAATGAAATAATGGACATAAAATGCCTAGCAATGTCTAGTACATATTAAATGCTTAATAAATGTTCAATCATTCATTTGCTCATTTCTTCTGAAATGTTGGTTAAGAGCCTGTTATGTGCTAGGTCACTTTCCCTTCTCCCAGCTCTGATACATAACAATCACAGTTACTTTCTGCGAAGTGTTTTCTAGTTGCAATAAGAATTCTTCCCAGCCAGCCGACAGCTTGAGAAGCAGCCACATTGGGATCTCAAAAGGGATTCTCACAGTGCCTGGGAGCCAGGCCCTGTATCTTCTCTGCATGTGGTACCTTGGACTGGAAAACTGCTCAAACATTACTAGATAGCCATAGCCAAGTGTTATGGTTTAGATATGAGATGGCCCCCAAAAACTTATGTGTGAGTCAATGCAAGAAGGCTTAGAGGTGAAATGATTGGATTATGAGAGCCTTAAACAAATCAGTGACTTCATCCCTGATGGGGATTAACTGAATGGTAACTGAAAGCAGGTACGGTGTGGCTGGAGGAGGTGGGTCACTAAGGGTGTGTTTTTGGGGTGCATATTTGGTGAGCTGAGCTTAGTTTTCTCTGCTTCTTGGTGGCCACGTCCAAACCTGCTTTCCTCTATCATACTCTTCTGCCATGATGTGCTACCTCATTTTGGTCCCTGAGGAATGGAGTCAGCCATCTGTGGACTAAGACCACTGAAACTATGAACCCCCAAATAAACTTTTACTCCTTAAAATTGTTCTTGTCAGGTCCCTTGGTCACAGCAGCAGAAAGGCTGACTAAAACACCAAGTAACAGAATTTGCCTGTCAATCAAAGACACAATAACAAGGTACTTCAAAACAGCAATGTGTCCCTGGCCAGTTCCTGCTATAAAGGATTTAAAGAAAGTACTCATAAGACATCTGCATCCTGGGACCCACCTCTAGTAGAGAGGGGGCACGGCTCCCTTCAAGAAGGCAGGTAGACACGAGAGCCAAAGCACTGAGCAATGGTGGTCCTGGAGTTTTACTTTGCTGCAAAAAGGACAACCAGGCACTGCAGGGTATACAGATGAGCAGTCACACAGTGGAGTGAGCAGACATTGGAAGTCCTGCTCTCAGAGTGCACTCCTGCTTTGACCTCCCTGCCCAGTCAACCTAATTACCACCTGTTGCCCACCAAAGCAAATACAAAGAGGCAGGGAAACAGAAAGGGGAGAAAAATAGAAGACATAAGATATTTTCAAGGGACAAGCACCCAGCCCCAGGAATACCTTTGATGCTAAGGTGGGGGGAAGAATTTATAGGCCCAGGGTACTTGTCCTAAAGTAGAGGCAGGTCAGGTTGCCAGCTGGCCTTTTTCTGGAGAGCAAGTGGGAAAAAAGGCTGAGAAAAAAAAAAAACTGAAGCATATTTCAGAGAAAGGCCCAGTAAAGGTAAGAGGCATTTCATGGCTTCAGGATCAGGGGCCAGATATTGATGCATATTTCAAAGAAAACCTGGGAAATAATACAGTGTTTTAATCATGATGTTAGGGATAAGAATATCAACAACTCTCATTTACTGAGCATCTATGATGTGTTAAACATGTATCTGTGTCCTTTACATAAATTATCTTAACACACCCAACAACCATAAGGAGTAGGTGTCATCATACCCATTTTCCAGTAAGAAAACCGAGGATAGTAGTAGTTTCATTGACCTGCACAGTTGGAAAATGGCAGAGATGGAATTCAAACTTATGGTGCCTACTTCCTCAGGTTCCCAATACCTTTCAGAAACACTTACTTGGGGGAATCAGCAGCCTCCTGCTCTGATGTCCTCCAATGTCCACCAACGCCATAATAGCAAGATGGCTGAGCCTGCTCAGGTTGAGAACCCAAGCGGCCCCTTATTGGAGGCAGGAAATTACTGGAATGGAGGGCAAAGGACTCTTGATCTGGGAGGTTTGTGAACCCTGCCTTGAGGCCTCCAGGTGACCAAGAGGCTGTGGCTGCTCTAGGACCTCCTCAGGATTGAGGGCACAGGAACCAGTGGTTTCTGAACTGAAATACTGGGGTGGCAGCTCCTCCTCCTCTTCTCCCTCCTCCTCCTCTTCTTCCTCTTCCTCCTTTTCCTCCTCCTCCTGCTCTTTCTGCTGCTGCTGCTGCTGCTGCTGCTGCTGTTGCTGCTGCTGCTTCTGCTGCTGGGCTGCACGGAAGAGCCTGTACTTCTCCCAGTTGGGAGGAGGAGGGCGAGGAGGAGGAAAAGCCTTCTTCCTGGCTCCAGCAGGATCTGGCTGAGTCTCATCACCTTTGCTAAAGAGCTCCCTCCGATGCTGTCCCCAGGCCCGGGTACTCTGTGGCTCCAGGCTGATGTGACTCTCTGAGAAGGCACGGCTGCGCAGTGGGCGGGGCATGGAGGCAAGGGAGCTCCCCTCCTCATAAACTGAAGTTTCCTCCGTTTTCTTCAAGGCATGTTTGAAGTCTCCAAGGAGGTCAAGAGAAGAAATTGCTCGGTGACTTGATAAATCCAGTGATGGGTTCTCAAAGCAAGGATGGAAGGGGGTTGCCCATGAAAAGCTAGTCTTGGAATGAGCCATTTCCCTGCAAACAGCAGATGAAGGTTAAGTAAGAAAAGCATGTTGTGGACAAGTCCACAGTTTGGATGCCATTGTTGATGTAAAATTTTAAATAGCCACAAAACACTGTAATATGTGTAGGAAGTACAATAATAATAGTAATAATAATACAATAATGAAAATAGCTAATATTTATTGTGCATATACTAAGTACCAGGCAATATTTTAAATTAATTTAATAATTAATAATAGTTTAATCATCATTTAATAAATATTATTTATTAATATTCAATAATAATTTAATTAATAAAATTAATTAAATTAATTTTTATCTTAATTTAATTAACCCTCATGATAACCTTAAGTGGTAGCTATTATTATCATGATTTTAGAGTTGGGGAAATGGAGACATGGACAGCTCAAGTCATTTTCCTGGGGTAATAAAGTTAATAACTGGTATAGCTAGAATCTGAACTTAAACTGTCTAGCTCCAAAGTTGAGATACACACATACTACCTCAGTTTGTTTTTACAACTTAGAATGAATAGGCTGTGTTCTGGGATTTATAAATCTGTTTATCCTGTATTTTCTGTTATTTTTCTTTGTTTTACACTATGAAAATTTCAAATATTTAGAAATGTATACAGATTGTCATAATAAATAGCTACATTTCCACCTACCACCCAGAATTAGCACATTTAATATTTGTTATCTATGCTTCATGCATTTTTCTTGACAAATAGAAATAATACCCTTTGTGTCTATTCCCCTGCCTCTCCAGATGCAACCTGTATCATGAATGGGATATGCCTAATTTCCACATTCTTATACTTGTAACAAAAAACACCAAGGAGGCCATTCATAAATTTCTGCTATTTGGTTTTATAATGTATCCTAATGCAGTTCCAATCAGAATTCTCAAGAGCAATTTTTGAACTATAGAAAACTCTAAATTTCTAACAAATTTCTTTTCACTTCAACTTTTTTTTTAACACTGGGGATTCTGGGCACTTCACCACTGAGCTATATCATCAGCCCTTTTTAATGTTTTAGAGACAGAGTCTCACTAAGTTGCTTAGGGCCTCGCTAAGTTGTTCAGGCTGAATTTGAACTTGTGACACTCCTGCCTCAGCTTCCGAGTTGTATAAACTTGCCAAAAAAGAGGAAGGATATTAAAGAATGTTCTGCTATAGAATAAATGGGAAAGGGGATAAGTAATCTATAGAGCATTTTACAAGACAACTATAATTAAAAGTGTGTTGACAAATAGAACAGTATAGAAAGTTCAGGAACAAATAAGACCATCTATCAAATCATTATATATATAATCTAAAACATGGAGATAAAAAAAGATTATTTAATAAATCTCTTTGAGAAAATTGCAGAACAGTGCTATTTGGAGCTAGACCACTTATTATACACCAAAATGTATAAGCTCAAGAATAAAGGATGTGTGGGTATAAATCAATTAAATGTACTACATATCTGATGTATATATATATGTATAGATATTTTATGCATATATGTATAATATACTTGTAAGGAAAAACTATCAGAAATTTAAAGACTATCTCTTGTGAGGTAAAATAAAATCCTCATAAGTGATAGAAGAAAATCTATAAGGAAAAAAGTCCAGATTTATTTGATTATGTGTCAGTGCCAAAGTTCTATAAAATAAAGAGTAACCAATGTTAAAAGACATCTTTTTAGCTTCAGAGTATAAAGGGCTAAGCCCTCTAAACCATAAGATCTGATTTTCTGCTCCAGCCTATGAGAAATTGGCATCATGCTAAGTCCTGGCCACTGACAGGAAATTCCAAGGGTTCAGTTAGATCATCAGACAGAATATCCATTCAATAGTCATAATGAAGACTGGGAATTTTTTTCTTAAATAATAATACAGTCAACTTCAGTGGCATACTCCTGTAATCCCAGAAGCTCAGGAGGCTGAGGCAGGAGGATTCTAAATTTTAGGCCAGCCTCAGCAACTTAGCAAGGCCCTAAGCAACTTAGCAAGACCCTGTCTCAAAAAAATATATAAAATAAATAAATAAGGACTGAGGATGTGGCTCAGTGGTTAAGCACTCCTGACCAAATCCTAGTACTGTAGTAGTAGTAGTAGTAGTAGTAGTAGTAGTACTAAACACAAAAAATATACACATAATGGTAGTCAAGCTCAGACAAAATAGAAAGTAAAATGTTATTTATTTCCCTCATCTCCAGCTCTGATCCTGGCTAGCTGTTCACTCACATGGATCAGAAATTCATATCCAGGCATCCCTACTCTTCTCATTTGGGCCTTATCCCACCTATAGACCTTTAGTGCACAAACTGTTCCACTGGGCGTATCCCCCAGAAAAAAATAACAGAATGAATCAAACAACATTACCCTGTATAAATTTATGAATACACAAATGGTATGCCTTTACTCCATGTACAAACAGAGAAACAACATGTATCCCATTTGTTTACAATAAAAAAAATAAAAAAATAAAAAAATAAAAGCCAAACATAGTGCGTGGAAAGTAAAATGATAACAAATGAATACAAAGCAGAGAGGCCTTTTTTGATTAGCTCATCTAAAATAGAGACAACTGAACCTTAAACATTCTTATTCTACTTTGTTCTTTCTTAGAGCATTTATCACAGCCCACTGATACCATATTTCATACCTATTTTTACTCTTTTATTTTGGTATTCCATTCTCTAACTAAAATATAAGCCCCATGAGGTCCGAGATCTTGTCTGTCTCATTCATCTGGTCTCTAGTGCCTGGCACACAGTACGTGTTCAATAAAAATTTGTTCGATACATTAGTTAATCACAAAACTTTAAAATGCAAGTCATGATACTCATAAAAAGTCAAATTAAAGGCAAAAGAGCAATATATAAGTAAAGAAGAACACTATAATGTTAATGACTACAACAAATGCAACACCTGATGAAGATCTAAGTACCCCGAATCTTCTTTTCATTTTCTTTCTTTTTTTTTTTTCAGTACTGGGAGTTAAACAATACAGGGGTGCTCTACCACTGAGCTACATCCCAGCCCCCTTTTCTTTAAAATTTTGAGTCAGGGTCTCATTAATTTACTAAGGCTGACCTTGAACTTGCAATCCTGCCTCACAAATTGCTGGGATTACAGATGTGCACCACTGTGCGTGGCAATATCCTGAATCTTTAAAAAAAGATTTTTCTCTTTTTAAAGAGAGAAGGAAGACCAAAAAACAGCATCGAAATTTGTAAAGCAGGGCTGGGGTGCAGTTCAGTGGTAGAGGACTTGCCTAACTTGTGCAAAGCCCTGGGTCCATCTGCAGTATTACACATATAAAAAATTATAAAGTAAAATCTATAGAAAATGCAAAAGGATTAAAAAGCAGAAACGAAATGTAAAATGGTTCAATTTATAAAAGACCATGCCAGTCAAAAATCAAGATAATGGAAAAAAATCTAAATTTCTTCATACACTAAAAACAAAGACTGTATCTTTTCTTTCAAAGGCCCATGGAACATATTTTCAATTGATATATATTAAGTCTGAAAGTGGAAGTAGTACAGGTCACATTCTCTAGTCATAATACAGTAATGCTGGAATTTAATAACACATACAAAAGTCTAAAATCTCCAGCATGTAGAAACTAAACGAGGAAAAAACCTTCCACTTCAGAGGAAATGTAATGTGAAATTGCAGAATGCCTATAAAGTAACATTAACAAAAATTCAGAAGCTGAAGAATATGGTGGAATAAAGTAGTAGTCCAAGGAAAATCTGTAGCCTTAAATACTTACATTAATATATATTAAAAATTAAAATAAATGAATTAGACATTCAACAAAAGAAGTTAGGAAAATTAAAATAAATGAATTAGGCATTCAAAAAAGAAGTTAAGAAAATCTCAAAAATAAACATAAAACAAGCAGAAAGTCAATAAAACTAATGGCAGAAATTAGCACACCGGAAAACACATTACCGAACTAATAATGAAAGCCCAAAGCCAGTTCTTCAAAGAAAAATATGAAATAGTAAAACAGAAAAACCATTTGTTAATCTAATTTTAAGAAACCCAAACATACAAAATTTGAAATGGAGAAATTATGACAATTACAGAGTAAATTAAAAGAGTAAGTGAATACTTTATAAAAACTTAGAATGATTTTCTAGAATAACAAAAATTACCAACACTAATAGAAGAAAAGAATTTTTTACCCTTTAGTTACCATAGAAACTATTGATAAATTTGACCAAAAAATAGCACAATCACATAGTCTTACATGAATTCCATCAACCTTCCAGGAACACACACAAGTTCAAAGTTATTTAAACTTTCTAGACCTGGAATCTCAAGAACAGAGAAGACAGATTCTTCCATAGCATTCTTGGTTTAACATACCCAAATACAACAACTACAAAATATATGAAGGAAAACTAGAGATGAATCTCATCTGAGAATATTGATGTAAAATTCTTAAAATATAGCAGAGAATCCAGGAGGATATTAAGAATATAAAGTACCATAAAAAGTAAGATTCATCCTTGAAATAAGAGACTGGCTCTGTTTTAGAAAACCTATTCATATAAATGACAACATTGATAAATCAAAGGATAAAAGACATAAGATAATCTCCCTAATCAAAAAATATATTTCATAACAATTCAATATCCTTCCAGATTGAAAAAACAACTAATAGAGAAATAAGGCTATTTCCTTAACACCATCATTATCATTATACATTTTTTAAGGACAAAAGTCGAACAAGGCAAAAGTGCCCAATTTTCCCACTAGTATTTAATATTATTCTGAAAGTACCACATATGCAATATAACATAATAAATAAGTAAACATTAGAAGAGGGTGTATGTTCTTACTATATATAAATAATAAGTTGTTTATCTGGACAATTCATGAGAAACAATTATAAAACCAATACCAGTAACAAGAAAATTCAGTAAGGTGTCAGTGTATAAAATCAATCTATAGAAATCAACAACTTTCCCATACATGCAGCAATCAGAAAATATACTGGAGGGAAAGATCACATTTACTACAACAATTAAAAAGATAAAATGCCTAGGAATAAACCTAAACAAGAAATATGTGGGACCTATTTTCAGGAAACTTTAAATCTCTGTTGAGGGTTGTAAAATAAGATATACATAAATGAAATAACATACACTTTCCTAGAAGGATGATTTGATATTGTAAAGATGTTACCTCTACCTAATAATCTATAAACTTAAGAGAAACCCAATAAAATTATCAACAGATTTTTAGAACATTATTCTAAAGTTCATATGGGAAAATAAAGTTGTGAGAACGGCCAGGAAGAGTTGCAAAATAGTGATGAGGAAGAAGTAGCCCTACCAGCTACTAAAATATGTTCTAATGTTACAGTGAATAAGGCAGTCTCACAAATAGAAAGGTAGAGTCATGGAACAAAACAGAAACTCTTAGAACACTGAAATAAACCCAAATATATATGGGAAATTACTTTGTGATAAAGGAAGCACTTCAAATAGTGGGGGGAAAGATGGATTAGTCAATATCATTTTGAAACAAGTAGATAGCCATTGGGACCAAAAATAAGCTGGAATTCTCTTATTACTTTCTACAACAAAATAAAGTTCAGATCATTGAGTCTCAAATGTAAAAAAAAAAGCAATAAATGTCACAATGAAGTTTCTATAGGAAAGAGAAAACATGGGGAAATTTTTAAAATAATCTTGTCAGGAAAAGTTCTAAATGAGACATCAAATAAAGATGCAATAAGGGAAAGATGATAAATTTGACCTCTTAAAAACTAAAAATTCATGTCCAGAAAAGTATCATGAACATATTGAAAAGGTGATAATACACTGGGGAAAACATTTGTAACATATACAAGAGGAAGTGCCCTAAATATGTGAAACACACTTAACGATCCATAAAAGGAACCTATAACTCAGTAAGGAAAAATATATGATTCATGGAAAAATAAGGATGACTTACCAACATATCGAAAGGTGTTCAACCTCACTTAAAGAAATACAAACAATAATGAAACATTTTTAATTAAAAATAAAGAATTGACAAGGAAACAGGTGATCTCCTATATCACTCTTGGGAGTCTAAACTGGTTTAGTCTCTATGAAGCACACTTTGATAGGTAAAATGTGCATATCCTTTCAACCAGCAATTCAATTGTTAAGGATTTATCCTACAGATGTATTTTTAACATGAACACAGAGAGATATTCATAAGGATATTCACTGTAGTTTTATGTGTGATCACAAAATACTGGAAACATTCTAAGTGCCTTTCTATAAGGGAAAGTGGGGAGGGGAATTATAGAAGTCCATTGGATTAGACAAAAGGGAATGAATGGAAGAAAGGGGGAGGGGACTAGGAAGGAGGGTAGAATTAATCAGACATAACCTTCCTAGCCTTGTATTTGAATACACAACCAGGGTAATTGCATCATGTACAACCACAAGAATGGGATCCTAATTAGAATAAGTTATAGATCATGTATGTATGAAGTGCCAAAATATACTCTACTGTCATGTGTATCTAAAAAGAACAAATAAAAATCAAAAAGGAACTAGTTAAATAATATAGGGAATATCTGCATATGAAATGCTGCATTCCTGTTAAAATAAGGCAGTGGATCTATATGTGACTAATAGAACAATCTACAGGACTATCACCAAAACAAAAAAGCAATATGTAGCAGAGAAAACAATGTGTGGTGTTACTGTGCAACTAATTTTAGATGTTGCTCCTAGAAAACATAATCTGATCATTATAGGCATACTGGGCATTCCTCTACCCTGAAGAGTGATGATCGTCTGAGCTTTCTGATTGTGCATCCCTGGGTTACCAAGGGTTTAATCCTTCCCTTAGCTTTCTTCCAGTGCCCCTTTTATCAGGAAGATAAGGAGTTGGGAAGATGGTTGATGTGGGACGTGTGATAGAGCCATCTAGTCATGGGAAAGGTCACTTAGTGTGGAAACCAGTGCCCAAGAGGTCAAAGACTTGGTTTGGATTTACGTAAAATGAAGTCATCATTCCACCCTCCTTGGGCTCTAAAACTCCAATCTTATTTTTCAAACTGGACCCCAACCACCATTTTTTCTTTGTTTTGGCCAGGTCCTTGATTTTCTAGTCTAAAGCAGATCTTTGCAGAATTTTAATAATTACTTTTCTCACATTTCTTGCATTTAAAAACATTAGGACATTAGTACCTATAATAAATTTATGAATAAACTACCAGCATATGTTGAGGTTCATGTTCAGAAAATTCTTTCTGGGAGCAGTACATGATTCAAAAGTTGGAAACTACTGGTCTGGATCAGCAGTTCCTAATCCAAGGGGCTCCTAATCAGAATTGCCTGGGGAGGTTGTTTAAAAGGAAAGAAAATGGGCCCCATCTCTTGAAATTGGGATTTTAAACCTCTGTGGTGGGCCCTGGAAATCTGCATTTTAGAGAAATAACACAGAGGATTCTAACATAAGTGGTTCAAGGATCATATTCTGGAAGTATAAGTTCAGGGTGTAAAGGTGGGAGTGTTATGGTTTGGGGATGAGCTCTGTGTTCCAGTGAGGTTGGTTTTCAAACTCTACATCCTGTTTCTCAACCCTCTCCACATGTACTTGGTTTCCCTTTCCAAACTTCTGACCATGCTTCTTTCCCCTTCCCTACCTTAATTTTCAATCTAGATCTTATGAAATGTAGCACTATCTCCAAAGATACCCCACTTTCACCATTTTGCTTTGATATTTTAGAATAAAGAAGGAAGGGATATGTCTGTTTTGGTCTACTTCAATCTTGTTATCTTACTGAGTATAATATTCAGTAAGAAATTGCTACCAGAATGGCTTGTACATACACTGGCCTAGATGATCTCATGAGGGTGGTCCTTACCCTTTCTTGAGTCCTGCTTCCTTCTGCCACCCAATGTGCCTGTCTCTGTAATGTTCAGGCTGGCCCTACTCAGACAAGTGAAAGGGAGAGTGGTGCTTTCAACTTTAGGGTTGATACTGATTATAGTAATTTCCAGGTTGCCTTATTAGAGTCCAGGGTCTCCAAAAACATCAGGTTGCCATGAATTGGGGCACCAAATGTCCCTAGAAGGGCACATTCTTTTCTTTCAACTGATTCTGGAGTGGGTAAACTTTGTAAGGCTGACTGATACAGTGATTAGTACCTAAACAAGACACCTTTGAATCTCTAGCCCTATGGATCTTCACAACACTCATAAGCTGAAACTTGCTTTTTATTATCTCTCCCTTTTTAGTGGCTAAGAATAGTGAGCAAATGAGTCCATGATTAAAATACTTGGTAAGTTAGGGTCTCCTGGCTAGGCAGCCATGTGGCAGAGCTGGGACCCGAGGTCTCCCAGTTTCTTGAATGTTGAGCAGGGTTGAACATTAACCAGGGAGCAGTACAGTATGACTTCCCTGATAGAAGCAAGGAGTGGGGTTGAAGCACAGAGCTGTTAAGGTTACAATTTGCATAATCATAGACCATGGACTTCCCTCTAATAATAAAGATTGTACCATCATTTATTAGGCACCTTTCTATATATCCAGCATCATTTCTAGGTCCTTTTTTATGTAGTTAATCCTCAAGGCAGTTCTATATTTTACTGAATCAGAAATAAAAACTTTGCTCAAGGTCATGCAGCTTTTGAGTTATGGAACCAGATTTTAAAATTCTACTGGAATTCAAACCCCAGTCATTCTGACACTGTGTCCTTTCTGCTCTGTCCTAATACCTTTCCTGGGCCCTAATAGGGAAAGAGAAAGAGTAGTAAGTTTGATTAATGTCATGGAGCAGGGCTCTTTTCACTGTGGCTGCAGGACTTTGACTGAACAGGCTTCCATTGAAGTGCAATTAGGCTCAAGCCAAGGGTATCAGCCTATGGATGTTCTATTTTGAAAGGCTCAAGCAAGACTCCTAAATACACAAAAATTGATAACACTTTGGGACCCAGTAAGGATATTCTTCCTGGAGTGGAAGGCAGAGCACTTCACTGAGGAACAGAAACTGTAGTTTCTTCCTTCTGTGTGTTGAAAACTGTGTTAGACACTTTCATGCATGTATTTCAATTAAACTTTACCACAACCCATTGAAGTAGGTTCCACTATTGGGGTTCCCCAGTAGGTACCATTATTACCGGTTTGCAGATGAGAATTGTTAGGTTCAGAGAGGGTAAATCATTTTCTCAGTAGGTAAGAAGCAGTAGTTTTCAGACTGGAACTTGCCTGGTCTGGCTCAGAGGGAAAATCCCACTGAAGCAAGGACTCCTGGGGTAGAGCAGAAAGGTACTTGCACTCCATTAATCCCCAGGTGTCCATGAAGACTTCAGCTCCTCCCTGAATAAAGGGGAAGAAGCATGAAAGAGAAATAGGAGAAAGGGCTTTGTTGACACCAGCAAAGGGACTACATCTCAAAAACAAAAGCAAATTGCCTGCCAAGGCTTGGGCTGTTCTCTTCCTCTTGGCACAGGCTTCCTTTTCTTCTGATGAATAGATTTTCCCCTTCTGCTAAAATATTTTTTGGCCTAATAGTAATTGAAAATGAAAACCAATATTTGCAGAGACTGAAAAATCTCCTCCTGTCTCTTCCTTACCCCCTTTGAAGTTTTCTTGTTTGGAAATTTTATTTTTAAACTCACCACAATAGCTTGGCATTCCTGGATCTCAGTAGCAAGAGCACACAGGGCTAGTCCCTCTTGCCTTTCCCTTCCCTCAGCAGCCCAAAGATAAGACTGCTCCAAGAGAAACAGCCACTCCCAGGTTATTGCTGAAGGAAATATTTGCAAGATTCAGGAAGTGAGACACAAGGAGGCTACACAAAGAGGGGAGAAGGACCCAGCGAGCTTGTTGCTGTCATCTCTCTTTGCCCCTGGGTTCACAGAACTTCCAGTAAGGAATGATGAGTCTGGCAATAATAAATACAAGTGTCAGGATTCTCCCTGAGCATTTTCCAATCCCCAAGAGATTGGTGCAAAGTGTTCTTTAAGAGACCACAGAAGTCCTTGCTTTGTTGGAACTTTTCCAGGTGAAGATTAGCTCGCCATTCCTCAGTGACCCTCATCTCTATTTGTCATCAAAGTATCCATACAGATAATGTTACTGGGGTGGACAGTAAACATGCTTCTTTATGAATAATGGCACCAAAAGGCAAACTAACTGCAAACTACTACTGATGATGGAAACAAAGAGAAATGGAAAAGTTGAAGAAAGTGATGGTTCTGAACCAGATAATAAAATGGTTATTGGTGTGTGAGGGTAGAGGGTACTATATCAGAGTGGTGGTGACAAATTTGGAGTTTCACAAAGGTCTGGTGAAGTATCCTCTCAGAAATGTTAAACTTTTCATGGATTTAGATAAGCAGAAGTGCTGGTTGATGGACAATTCTAGCAAAGTGAACTCTTGCTAGCAGTGAGATCAAGCATGTCTGGTAAGTAACACTATCATTGATATGGGAATTTTTTCCAAAGCCCTTGATCTCTAACTTCCCAGGCCTAAACTGAGCCAATGAGGACTGCCTCTTCTTCAGATTTTCTTTTTTATTACAAATCTCAGCATCTTGACATGTGCCCAGAGAACATCATGTACATTCCAGTCTAGCTATTTATATTTTACCAGATTCCTTCCTGAAGCTACTATCAGATTCAACGTGTGCTTTAGAATTCAGTTTTTTGGGGTTAATATTATTACAAATAACTATTTCTGTGCAAGACCAATATTTATATACCTGCCACTATTAATTGCCTTTCTATCGTGATGCTCTTAGTGGCATCATGATCGCATATTAGATTGGCATGCCTTCTCTATGATCAAAAGTAGCACTGTTATGAACACCTTTAAATAAATTATTTTTCCCTTTTAGTTGATTTCTTCAGGGGTAAGAGTATGAAAAATGTTATAACCCTTGCCACATGTTTCCAGATCGCCCTCTAGGAAAGCACATCCAATGTGTACTACTTTCCAGAAATATGTACTGTTTTCTCACAGCCTTGCTAAGGAAGGGTTGTATAATTTCTATTTATCCTTTCTGGTAATTGTTGATTGTTTAATGAGAAGATCATGATACCTTGAAATTGCTTTTTATTTACACTACTTTAATTGCTAGAGGGGTTGTACTTTTCCATGGGATGATTTTACTGCCTTTATTTCCTCATATGTCAATTGCCTGCTTATTTTCCTTGCCCACTGATGAATCCAAATCTTTAAGACAACCTTCTATATCTATAGCCATTCTTTATACTTTGGGGACAGGCAACTGTTATCAGTGACATTGATCTCAGACATTTTCCTCATTCTGCTGGTTAGATTTTTATTATATTTTGTTGTTCAAAGTTTTTTTTTTAACTTATAAATTTGAACCCATCCATCTTGTCTCTGATGATATCCTCCATTTAACAGACACAAATTTATCTTCCATCCAGAATTGGAATAAGTAGCTATTCACTGGTATACTTTCTAGATAGTTCGTGCTATGGATCTAAGTAAGGCATGTACTATGTAAATTAATTATTCTCCATATTGACATAAAATTCCCAAAATTTATGGGTGATTGCTTTCTCACACTCAGCATTGCTTTCAGTGTGTTTTAAATTCTTAAAACAGCTCAAATCTGTTACTAGAATCTCTCTTTTAATTTCACTATTTGACTTTTTAGCCCATTACAATATGTTTTTGACAACTGTCACTTTATGACAAGATTTAAAATATGAGATGGTAAGTCCACCATCATTGCCTTTGGTATTCTGATCCACTTCTTCCAGATAAATGGCACTATGAGTTTGATAAATCTATAAAATATCACATGGTGTTTCTAATGGTAATGCATTACATCTACGTATCAATGTAGGGAGAATTGTATCATTACTATATTTAGTCTTTCCAAATTGAAGCAGAATATAATAAAGCATTTATTTATATCATTATTTCTCCCATTAGATTTTTATAATTTTCCTTGAATAAGTTTTGTGTGCCCAATGTTACATTAACACCCAAGTATTTAAATTTACTTTTTCACACTTGTGACATTCTTTGCACTTCTGTAGGTTGTTTGCATTCTTCTCAGGTGGTAAACAAATTCTGGGAAGTGTACTCTTCCTAATGAAATCAGATTCAAATCTGAATTATCCATTTTCTTTTAATCAATCAGTAAATAAGAAGTATGTACTATATATTCCACACTCTGCTCATGATTTGGTATGACAAAAGGAAAGAAGAGAACCCTAGGCTGAGAATTGAAAAAAAAATGGGAGAGAGTTCTAGTTTTGTCATGTACTTGCTGTATAAACCCAAAAGTAATGGGCTCTGGAGTTGGATGCCTGATTGACCTTGGAAAAGTGACAGTTATCTCTCTGTGAGTCAGTATTCTCATCTGAAATACGGGGTCAATAAATAGTAACTATCTCATGTGGATAAATAATGAATAACATAATTCACATAAAATGCATATGACAGTGCCTGACACATAACATTCAATAAATATCAGCCATTATATTTGTTCTTGTTGTTAATAGTATAATAATATCTTTCCTGAGATTGAGTTTCCTCATAAGTACAATGGAAAAAATAAGGCTTAACTTCACAATGCTGCAAGGATTAAATGTGTCCTATGAATATAAAAATACCCTACACATTTTAATGTTCTATGCAAAGTGGAAAAAAACAAAATTGAAAGAATCACAAAAGGCAATCATAGGTAGAGAAAAGAGGTAATCCAGAAAATAATGTCTTTTGGTTTTTAAACACATATACTTTAGTAACTTTTCCTCCCAGTAAATCTACTCACCACTTTCCCCCTCCTGCTAATACCAAAATGATTTTGCATTCTCTGCACACAAACCAAATAACAGTGGAGAGAGACAACCAAGAGTGTAACTACCTGAAATTATCAATTCATTGCAGGCTTCTAGGCAGAGAGAGTGGCTCAAGATTATACATTTTATTTTCCCACCTACACCCATCATTCCAGTTGTGACGGAAATGACATAATTGTTAAAATTCATGTGTGTGATGGTGAGAGAGAGAGAATGAGGGAAAATTCCTTGGAAATTTTTTCTCACAAATGTCATCTCTTGCTTGGACCATTCCAAGTTCATATTGTCTTGCCTGAGATCTTGAACTGTGATCTGCATCTTCTAGGTTAGGTAGTGATACCTTTTCCCTTTCTTTTGATCTTTCCTTTCTGTTTTTAAACTTAATCCAGTTTTTGAGATTCTGAACAATCCTTCTCTTAAACTAGTGATTCTCAAACTCAATTTGTATTAAAATTGCCTTGAGGACTTGATAAAACACAGATTGCTTCTCACATCCCCACTTTCTGATTCAGTAGGTATGAGTGAGTCCTAAGAATTTTCATTTTTGACAAATTATCGGGTAATATTGAGGTTGGTGGGCCTGGGACCACATTTTGAGAACCACTAAATTAAACTCACTTGTCCCTAGTTTTTCCTTTCTTTCTCTACTCAACTTCTTTTGAAGCATTTTTAATGTTCAAATGTATTTTATTTATTATTGTTATTATAATTATAATTATTATTATTATTATGTGGTGCTGAGGATAGAACCCAGTGCCTCACATGTGCTAGGCAAGTGCTTTATCACTGAGCCACAACCCCAGCCCTTATGTGTCTTTTTAAACATTCCTCACTTTCAACATTGAAAAACTACACAGTATAACATATTATTAAAATCAGAGAAAAGAAACTGGGTCTCTCCTACATTGATGGTGGGAATATAAGTGGTATAGCTGCTTTGGAAAACTGGCAGTTCCACAAAAAGTTAAATGTAAAGTTACCATACAGTACAGAAATTCCACTCCTAAGTATATATCAAAGAGAATCAAGTCTACACAGAATCCTGTACATGAATTCTCATAACAATAATATTCACAATAGCCAAAAAGTGGAAACATCCCAGATGTCTATTAATGGATGAATGGATGAACAAAATGTGGTATAACCATGCAATAGAATAGTAATTGGCAATTAAAAAAGAATGAAGTACTGAAACATTCTATAACATGGATGAACTGCTAGAGCATCAAACCAAATGAAAGACATCAGACACCAAAGCTCACATTTTGTATGATTCCATTTATGTGAACTGTACAGAAATGGCAAATCCATAAAGACAGAAAGCAGATTAATGGTTGCATGAGGATAAGGGTATACATGGTGAGTGGTTTCAAATGGGCATGAGGGATCTGTTTTAGAGTGATAGAAATGATCTAAAACTAGTTTGTGGTGATGACTGCCATCACTATAAATTTATCAGGAGTCTTTTTATTTTTAATTGATATATTTTTAATTGGTGCATTCTAGTTATACATAAAAGTGGAATTCATGGTGAGATATTCACACATGCAGATGGTATAGTTTAGTTAATTTCATGCTGCTATTTCTCCCCTTTCCTTTCTCTCCTCCTTTCCCCTCATTCCCCTTTCTCATCCCCACTGTTCTCCCTTGTATTTTCATGAGGTCCCTCCCATTCTATTTAAATTATGTTTCTTTCTCTAGCTCCTGCATATGAGAGAAAATATTTCAACTCTGATTTTCTGAGTCTGGCTTATTTCACTTAGCATGATGTTCTCCAGTTCCGTCCATTCACCAGCAAATGATATAACCGTACACTGAAAACAGGTGCAATTAGGACATGTAGAGCTGTTTGCATTTCTTCTTTATGTCTCTCTGCTTATAGACAATCATGCCATCAACAATCTCTGCCCACCACTTTAGTAAATTTGCTTTCATGAAAGTCAATTGTGATTCCAGACTGTCAAAATTATAAATGGTCTTCTCTATCTTCCATGATGGTGGTACATTCGCAGATTTCTCCTTCTACCACTTCTACTGCTTGACCCTTCAGTTTCCTTGGCTGGCTTTTCTTCCTCATCCTATCTGCTGGATAAGTGTTTGACAAGTGTCCCTACCCAAAAATATCCACTTGTACATCTCACTAACTTCAACTACAACATATGCCAATTTTTACTTATTTTCCCCACCAAATAGCTCCCCCTTCTTGATGGCCCCATCTACATCAGCAACTTTCTCTACGAGTTATTTTTGACATACCTCCTCTTTCCTCACAAGTTCTAATCACTGAGTTTTCCCTACTTCTTTCCCAAAAGATGTCACATATGTGTGAGCAAATAATCTGAGTAAACAATTCACATGAAAAGCAATACTAATATCAAACACATGAAAAAGGTTCAAACTAGAATGAGCAAAGTAAGTAAATGAAAATAATAACAGGTGCCATTTACAGATATAACATTGCAAAAAGAAAATTTTCAATGATTGCAAAACTTGTGGGAAACTGGTGTCCTTGTATATTGCTAATGGCAGTGTAAAATGCCTCCGGGGAAAGCAATTTGGTGAAATCTAGAAAGAACTATAAGAATGTTCATATTCTTTGAACTAGTAATCCGAACTCCACATAATTGTTTTTAATGAGATAATTCAAAATGAGAAAAGGGCTACAGCTATTCAAAATGTTTCTTCAGCATCACATTATAATAGCAAGAAATGGGAAACAACCTAATTACCCAACAATTTAGGAATGATTAAGCAAATTAGAACACATTAAGCTGGTGAAATATTATATAGTCATTAATATTGAGGGTGTCTGTACAGCAGCATGAAAAATTGTTTACCACGTACTGCATAATGCAGTTTGGTGGGGGAAATCAGGACACAGGAAAGCACATCTACATAGTTATTATAACTGTGCCAAAAATAATCTCCATACCTATAGATGATGCAGGCAGGGAAATGAAAATAATCAGAGTGCTAAGGTGGTAGGAACAAGTCTACTTATTCTTCTGTTTTTAATTTCCTGTAATATTGTTTTCATCAAAACAAACTTTTCTCCCTAAATATCTCACATATTTATCTATCCCTTCTGCTCCACTTCTATTGTACCTGTACTTCCCCAGTCTAGGTCATGCCACACTCTTCCATGCCTGTATCACTGCCACAACTGGTCTCCCTTCAAGCCACCTAGGTTGCAAACACTGCTGAGTTGCCTAAGGTGCCACATTCATGAAGTCACTTACCTGATGGGTGCTCTTCTAATTAATTTTAATTCATTATTGTTTTGCAGTGCTGGGGATCAAACCCAGGGCCTCTTGTGTGATAGGCAAGTACTCTACCACTGAGCTGCAGCCTCAGCCCCTCTTAATTTATTTTTAAATCTGATACATGAAAACATAAAAGTTGTAAATATTAATGTGTATCATGTAATGCTTGATACAGGTATGCATTGCATAATGTTGAAATCATGTTAAACATATCCATCTCCTCAAACATTTATGATTTCTTTATAATGAAAACCTTCCAAATCCTTTCTTGTAGCTTTTTGAAATGCCTGATTCATTATGGTTATCTGTAGTCCCCATATGGTGCAATAACACCCCAGAGTTAATTGCTCCTAATTTTAACTTAGCACCCATTGCTAATCAGTGATCTTTAATTGCTCCTATCTAGTTCTCAAGGACTACCCATTCTGATCCAAGGCTTTCCTAGTCACCTTTCTTCTCTTATTGCTGCTAGTGCTCCTCTTCCTTCTCCTCAATATCAACTAACATTTGCTGAGGGTTTCTAGTGTCTGGTTTTGTTCTCAAGGGTTTACATATATTAACTCATTTAATACTCAACAGCCATTTGATAGAGGTACTCTTACCCCATTTTGCAAATGAGGGGAGAAAGATATATAGAGATAAGAAGGGGGAGGGAAGGGCAGGCATTTGTCAAGACCACTTGGCTAGTAAATAGAAGAACCTGGATTTGAACTCAGGCAGAACTAACTTAAGGCAAGAACTCAACCAGTGTTGTTTATTCCTCCCACACACTCTGCTTTAGTCTCCTCTATGGGTCTTTTATCCTGTAGTTCCCAACCTTCAGTTTCTCAGCCCTCCAGTTAACTAACACAAGGCATAATAATACATACCAGGTATTGACCCCTTACCACGTGCCAGGTGCATCTTGTTTAAGCACTGTATTTGACAGGACTTCATTTCTGACAATTGTGTAAGCAAAATCTGGGCTTAAATCTGGGCTTGCCCCTTTACTGCCTATGAGACATGGAGTAGATTACTTAGCCTCCCTGAACTCAGCTTCTTCATTTGAGTTAGTATTTCTCAAAGTGTGATCCCACGACCAGCTGCATCAGCATCAACCAGGGTGCTTGTTAGATATGGAGATTTTGAACCTCACTCCGCACCTGCTGAATCAGACTCTCTGGGGGTGGCATCTAACTAGCTCCCTGTTTTTCTTTTTTAAAAAATATTGTTAGTTGTAGATAGACACATGCCTTTATTTTATTCATTTATTTATATGTGGTGCTGAAGATTGAACCCAATGCCTCACACGTGCTAAGCAAAGTGCTCTACCACTGAGCTACAATCCCAGCTCAGTTCCCCATCATTCATCAAGCTCCCCAGGTGTTTTGTGTTTCACACTCTTGAGTCTGGGGCCAATTTTCAAAGTGTAATAATAACTACCTGGAAGAATTATAGGGAACATAAAGCATAACATAACATGTGTAACTTGGTTCATGGCACATAGGTTGTTTTGCAAATGGTAATGTTATTATTATTGCTATTTAACTTTCAGTGGGTTGGTCTGACTCACTCAAGCTCTGGGCAGGTCCTATGGGTCTTGCTGCTTTTTCACTAGTATTTTCCACCTTGCCTACCCAAACTCAGTACATACGTCAGGTTTTAAATAAACTCCTCTTACTTCATTTCACTAGGCAGCAAGAGAACCACTTCAGAGAAATAGCATAATGCAATTTAGTGTCTCTGAAGCTAGACTGACTGGATCTAGTGAACTTACTAGCTGTGAGACTCACTTTTTTCTGTTAAAGGGAGAGACTAATAGTACCTACCCCATAAGGTCAGAGTGATAAATACTTTGAAAGGTGCCTAGAACAAAGAACTGAATTTAAGAAATGTTTTAGCATTATTGTCAGATACAGAGAATATGACTATTTCCAAGACATGGTCTCCCCTCTTGAGGGTCTCAGTCTAATGTAGGAAACTTGGCATGCTTGCTAGACTGAAGTGATTTCCACAAGGGCATGGTGCAAGTCAGCGTAGGACTGGGAAATCAAGGGTATCCCCCCAAATCTCATACAATCCCCACCTAACACTTAGACCCCTGAGACATGATGCCAGGGATCTGTTTGAAAGGTTTCCTTAGGGGTACTAATTGAAGCAGGCAGAATGTAAAAAGCATGAATTTGGGACCATACAAACATTTGTTCAAAATCTAGTTCCATCACTTGCTAGTTCTGTGACCTCATCTAAGTTATATGACCTTTCTCTGGATCTCACCTACAAAATGGGCAGAAAAAGGAACTATGGGTTTAAAAAGATTCAGTCCAGTGCTTGATGCTTAGTAGAATATCCATAAATATTGAGTTCCCCAGTTTCCCATTACCGACCAGAAATCAAACAGGTTTCCCAGACTTTGGAGTCAAAGAAAAGGCAAAATAATTTCTGACCATGCCATCAAATCACAGGGAATAATACAGACACCTAAAATGAACTCTAGACTCTTCAGGAATCAGCAGACTCAGATTCTAGTCCTCTCTCTTGGTACCTTCACTTAGGAAAACAGAGGCACAGCTTGTCCTCTTGTTATTCTGGAGTTCCAGCTAAGAATCAATACAATTTAAGTGCCCTTTGTATCAGTGTGGTTGAGAAAAACTAGCTGAAAAATTATGTTAGAGTTTTACCTAAAAGAGCTTTAGCTAGGAGATGGCAACTGTCTGTATCTCATAGTGAACTCGGGCAGTTGATTAGGGCACCTCATCTCTAAGGAACATGAGTGTCCAGTGCCATGATCTCCATGTTACAGTGGTAGACTCTCCATCCTGGGCATTTTTCCTTAAGGGCTATGTCCAAGCAGTTCTTTTCTCTTTACCCCAAGCCACATGTACTATTTGTAAAAATATCCCTGTCTTCCTCCAGGAATTATAACCTAGGGTCCACATGATCTGTCCCCAGACTTTTAGTAAGCAGACCTTAAGTTCTCAACAAGTCAACAACTCTGGGGCAAAGGCACCACAATAGCTGGACACCCTTCTCTGCCTGCTCCCACTGCCCCATGGTCAATGCAAGGCAGGCACAATTTATGCCTTCACATTTGTTTTAGCAGTCTTGTCCCAAATGTCCTTGGACATGGGCAGGGCTGCCTCAGGCTTCTAAGTTGATGGGCACAATTTTGCATAGTACTACTTGACTCCTCTGTATTCCAAAATGTTCTAGCAATCAATTGCTTCTGTATCCAGCTACTGGGGGTGGGGTGGGGGCAGGCTGGATTACATCTCTGGCACCAAGTCCTTGGTGTGGATAACAGACCAGTTTCCTCAAAGGAAACTAAGCACACTGAAGATCTTAGCAATTTCTATTGAAGCCTCAGAGTCACTAACTCACCCCAACTCCCTGAGCGGTCACTTACCTCCCTGACTGGCTGGTCTTCCTGTTTCCTGTTATTGATTTCCATTTGTCCCCAGGAAATTCCTGCAAAGCAAAATCCTGATAAGTTAAGGAACTCTGAACAGCCAGGTAGTTAGATGATTTCAAAACTGTGAGGTAACCACGATTCTGTCCCTAGCCAGGCCCTCTAAGTTGGTACCATCTACTCTCCTAGGCAGGCTACAGAAATGTGCACCTGGATGGCTGCCTTTGTATCAGGAGGCCTGCTGAGCTGCTGCTGGCCTGCAGAGACCCAGAGAGCACTCAGGGACCTGGACACTGTGGTCTAGAAATACTGCATTTCCCTCTTTCTCCACTCCCTCCCAAACCACCTTAAAAACCAGTTTAGCATGTTTGCTGTTTGCTCTGGCTCTGACTAGCACTGAGGGATGGAGGTCTTTTTTTTATTCTCCTGGATGAACCTGCTTGTTCCTCCTGCCTCTTCCAACACAGAAAGCATCTTCTTGGAAGCTCTGGCCTTGAGTGGGCTTTGAGGGTGGGAGTTCCTACTGCACCAACCCTCGCCCAGGGTTGGTAGAGGGAGGTAGGTATGACAGCACACAGTTTTCATTAAATATCACTCATATTCCAAATTCCTTTTACCCAATACTGCCCTGCAGGAAATCTTCCTCCTCTGCTCACACACTGGCAAGGACTGAGTTTGGTTCATCTCTGAGGGACAAAAATGTCAGATGCCATGGTCCCAACTCTACAGGAGTAGACTTTCTATCCTGGACATTTTTTTTTTCATAAGAGCTGTGACCAAGCAGCTCTTTTCATTTCAGTTCAAGTGATAAAAATGTAAAAATGTCCCTGTGATCCTACCTAAATAATGCAAAATTGCTCACGGCTCAGGAGGTTGAGGCAGGAGAATTGCAAGTTCAAAGCCAGCCTCAGAAATGGTAAGGCCCTAAGCAACTCATTGAGACCCTGTCTCAAAATAAAATATGAAAAACAGTACTTGGGTTGTGGTTCAGTGGTTGAGTGCCCCTGGGTTCAATATCTAATACCAGAAAAAAAAAAAGCAAAATTGCCTTTCAAGTCCATCCTAATTTTTTATCCAGGACCCTCAGCCTAGACTCAGAGCTTGCTCAATGAGAATATACAGTTTTCCCTACACATCACTGATACTCCAAATTCCTTTTTCCTAACACTGTCACTATTATTCCTATTCAAAGTTTTATTATCTTTTCCCAAATAGACTTCCCTTTTGGGGTTCAGACACCTGGTGAAGTGGAATGAACATAGTTCTCTGGTGTCAGTCATACTGGCTAAGACATATTATTAGCTATGTTATTTGAGGGAAGATCTATCACCTTTCTGAAACTCAGTTTCCTATCTGGCAAATAGGGATTTTGCTATCTAGTCTTGCTGGGTTGCCAGAAGTGAGAATTAAATGAGAAGTGCAGAGAACAACTAGAAGAGTGGTTTACTTTTAGAAGGTTTTGGATGTTAGTAACCACAGAAAAGGTGAGGTTTGTTTCCTGGTTCTGGATTTTTAAAAGACCAAAGCAGTCCCTACTCATATCTGGAATATTAGAGAGGCTCTAACCACTTTTACTCCAGACTGTGCCCCAACAACCTTGTGAGATGCCCCTGCCTGTATAGATACCACAATTTGTTCAGCCACAGTGGGAGTCAGGGTTTCCTGTCCATACCCTGTCTGTGTGATCAGATTATGGAGAAGCAGTGTGGCATACTCAGGAACTTGGCCTCTGCAGCTACATGGCAGGGCTTCAGATCCCACACTTGCCCTTTGCTAGCCAGGCAACCTCAACTTCTCTGTTTATTTCCCCAGCTATACAGTTGCAAAAGAGAAACTATTTCTTAATAGCTTGAGGAATCAATGAGTGGATACATCCAAGGCACCTAGAATGATATACCTGGTGCCTACTGGACACTCAAACGTCAGTCACTGCTATGTCATTCAAATCCTGGCTCTGCCACTTGTGAGATGTGTGAATTCTCTGAGCTTCAGTTTCCTCTACCATAAAATTAAGATTCTATTATAATTTATCTCACACAATTGTTAAGTGAAATCAACTAGCAATGCTTACAAAACTAACTGGCATGAGATGTGGGATATGAATGTGTGCTGTTTGCAGTTCTCCTAAGGACACTGAACAAAAGCCGATTAGCACCCTGACCTTCTCCAGGGGCAGAAGGAGCAGGATGTCAGCTCTAATTTCAGAGAACCACCACAACTACCTTTGTCATCAGAGCTGGAGTATCCTAACTCATGCTTCAAGTTCTCCCCAGGTCCTGCATGGTTGGGGTGGGAGGTTTAGGTGGCAGGGATAGAAATGGGCACAGTGGCTCCTAGATAGTCATCCAGGTGTTCCAAAGGTTACTGTCTAAGCAGACCTGTGTGACAAGTCTAACAGGCATTAGGAACCCAATGTATCCCTCCCACCAAGGACAAAAGGAGAAGCATGGTGTAGGCACCTACATTGTTGCTACCAATTGCTGCTACCTGCCAATTGCACCTCCTTTCCTTACAGAGTTGCTGGTTCTGAGCTGACATCTCTGCAGCCATCATCTCCTCACTTACCACTTGTCTTTGGCCCCTTTTCTCTATCATCTACTTGTAAGTCCTTCTTTTAGCTGAAATCTCTCAAGTTAAGCCAAACTCTTTACCTTAATAGATGCCTCACAAGATGATGACTATCTGGCAGTCACTGTTCTAAATACCTTACACATGTTACATCATTTAATCCTCACCACCAATGTATGAATTGATCCCATTTTTAGATGGGAAAGTTTAGGCACTATGAGTTCTGGGGAAGGAATTCAAACCCAGGAAGTCCAGTTTCAGGGTCCTTCTATTTCCTCTTCTCCTTTTTTCAACATTGTAAATATTTTTTAAAAGTACTGAAAAGTTGGAGTTTATAGCTTATAGCAAGAACTCATCCCCTAGATCCTACAATTAGCATTTTGCTATATTTGTCTTATCATTGTATGTTTACTCTTCTATCCATTCACCAGTTCATCTTAAATTTTTGATTCATTTCAACATAAGTTGCAACAGTTTCATCCCCCCAAATTTGAACACTAAAATGAAATGGGCAAACTCCTTAAAAGTCACAAACTACCAAAACACACTCAAGAAACAAATAACCTAATTGGTCCTATTCCATATATTAAAAAAATTAAATTTGCAGTTTAAAACCTTCCCACAAAGAAAACTCCAGGCCCAGATGGCTTTGATGATGAATTCTACTAGACATTTATGGAAGAAATAATACCAGTTTTATATGAACTCCTTCTGAAAATATAAGAGAACGTAATACTACCCAACTCATTCTTTAAGGCCAGCCTTACTTTGACACAGAAACCAGACAAAGCTGTTACAAGAAAATTTCAGACTAAAATTCCTGAAAAACACACAAAAATCTTTAACGAAATACCAACAAATCAAATCTAGTGACATATAAAAGGGATACTACATCATGACCAAGAATTTATCCTGGTAATGCTATGTTAGTTCCTGTTTTTAAAACCAATCAATCAAGATGTATAAATGCATTCTACTGTCATGTATAACAAATTAGAACAAATAAAAAATAATTAAAAATTAAAAACAAAACAACAACAACAAAAATCAATGTAATTCACCATACCAATACACTAAAAGGGGGAAAAACTATGTGGTCATCTCAATAGATACAGAAAAAGAATTTGAAAAATATCCAACATCTGCTCCTGATAAAGACTCTCTGAAACTAAGAATCAGAGGGAATTTCCTCAACCTGATAAGGGTATCTACAAAAAGAAATCTAACTAACATTAAACTTAACAACAAAAGATTAAGAACAAAGCAACAACGTCTGCTGTAGCCATTTCCTCTAAACACTGCATTAGAGGTCCTGACAGTGCAATAAGGCTTCCCTTCTCCCCTATGAAAGGGCACATACGCTGGAAAGGAAGATATAATGTTCTTTTCATTCACTGATAACATGATTATTTATGTACAATATCTTTTATAATCTACCAAAAAGCTACTAGAATTAGTCAGTGACTTTGGCAAGGTTGTAGGACACAAGACCAACAATTGTATTTCTATGTGGTAGTGGAAAAGAATTTTCAGCTGATATTAATAAAGCAATACTGTTTACAGTAGCATCAAAACCCACGACATCTTAGTGACAGGTATAACAAAATATCTGTAAGATTTCAAAGCTATAAAATAAGTTGTGCACATCACTATACTTCAAAAATACATCAGCATACATATTAAAGTTTGATAGTCACTTATAATATTTTTAGTTAAAATTTACTTCCCATGACATGCACAAATATTAAGTGTACATTTGTTGAGTCTTGGAGAATACACCTGTGTAACTCTAAGCCTTATCAAGATATTGAACATGCTTCCACACCCCTTTCCAGCCCACTGCTGAGCCACATCCCATTGCCAAGCCCATATATGAAATTTTTCCCATAGGAACAACTATCTGAGAACTTCATATAAAAGAAATTATAGAGTCTATACTCTTTTCTATAGGCTTCTTTCTTTCCTGAAGTTCCTTTTTTCAAAGAATACATATTAAGCCATTTCAAATATTAAGTCACTTCAAGTGACTGCTATGAACAATGATTTGACATAAGAATTAACTTCTGGTTTGAGTATAACAGGAAAAGGTGGTACTAGGGATGTCATGGGGGAAGGATTCTGGCAGTGAGTAGGTAAGGACTTAAGAGGTTCTCCCAGAAGTACCCTGGAGGATGGTAGGTCCTTGTGTTAGGGTGATAGGTCATGACCAGGATGCAACAGCAGCCAGTTTAGACTGGGTCTCCAACAGAGACAGTTTAGACTTGGGTCTCCAATTTTTTCAGCACCAAATAATTTCAAAGTAGGAAATGGAAGGCAATAAGTGCTCTTTTGTATTATGCTCTGGGCTTAGCACTCTATACTCTGCTCTCCTTTGTTCCTCAAAACTGATCCATGAGGCAGCCATGATTTTCTTCCACATTGGAAATGAGGTGATGAGACTTTTCTTATTATTAGAAATAAACATTATTTTTCCCTTTAAAAAATCATGAAACTTAGCTGGGCACAATGGTGCATGCCTGTAATCCCAGCAGGTCTGGAGGCTGAGGCAAGAGGATCATAGATTCAAGACCAGCCTAAGCAACTTGGTGAGACCCTGTCTCAAAATAAAAAATAAAGAGGGCTGGGGTTGCGGCTCAGTGGTTAAGCATCCCTGGGTGCAATCCCTGGTACCAAATAATAATGATGAAGATGATGATGATGATGATGATGATGATGATGATGATAATAATAATAATAATAATAATAATAAAATCATGAAACTTCAAATTGTGGTAGCTGAATGACTGACTTAAGGTCATCCAGATTCCAATTTCACAGGATAGAAATTGCAGTTCTGTTCATTTTCTTAAGCAAACGTTACTGTATCCAACTCTCAAGATGCACAGGTGTGTTACAATTTTGGTGGCTAAGGGTCTTGCCCAAGGGTACAAAGCTACCATATGGTGGAGACAAGGGATATCTCATTTTCAGGAATTACAACAATCATATTTTCAAAAGATTCCAGTTTCCTCCTCACAAAGACAATAACAAAACTCACCCACTGTAGAACTAGATCCTCACCTGCACTGGTGGCTTCCTGGGGTTCCAAGCATTGCCAGGTGCCAAGTTGCTGTCCTCAAGAGTACTATGCTGAGGATTATGATAGCAAGCTGAACATCGGATACACTGATGGTGGTGACACCTGCAGTTGTAGCAGTTGGGCATAATATTTCTCTTTAGCAAGGCAGGGCAGATTTCCCCAGAACAATAAATGCAAGGGTCATGGACTACGGCTCCCTGAACACTGCAGGAGTAAGAGCAGGTCCTGTGGTAATCAAAATCACCACAGTGCAGTGGCTTACAACACATGGAATTTTCTAGACCTTTGCTTGCAAAGCATTCTGAGTAAGTGGGAGTTTCTGACTGAAGGGGTGACACGGAATGAAATGGTTGGTCTGTGGCATGATATGGTTGGTCTGTGGAGTGATACGACTGGTCCATGGGATGGCGCCTTAATTCCCTATAGCTGGAGCTCATTGACTGAAAGTTTGGGTCTATAGGTTTTGGTCTCTGACTAAAAGTCTTATTGTTCTGAGTGGTTAAACCTGGCAAATGAGATGTGGATAAGGATTTGCTGCTCTCTTCAAAGAACTTTCTTCTGTCTGCAAAGGGCAAAAGGATGGCTTCCTCCCCAGCTTGGACAGGAGAAGTCTTCAATTCCTTGTTGTCACCTGGGCTAGAAGGGCCCTCCATGGCTACTGCCACATGTGGCTGTGGGTTATGCTCTGGAGACCATCTCCAATGACCTCCACGGACTCCATGATGAACATTTGCTTTCTCAGAGTCCGAGGATGGGTCAGAGGCTTTCCACCAGGTGTTTGGGCCTAAAGAAGACTGACCAGGCCTACGACCAGGGCTTATTTGTCCCTCTAGGCCTATCCTAGATTCGTGGCTCTCTGGGGCTTGGCTGAGGCACTCTGAAGACTGAGCCCTGAGTATCATGCTTTTGTTGAAGAGCTTATCTCTGGGGCTAGGGGGTTTTTTATATGACGATAGAAGAGCTGAGTTAGAGGCAGGGAGTGGAGGACTTTCTGGAGGCTCCTGGGTCTCTTCCACTGGTTCCTTAGTGTCACACAGTTGTGACAAGGGGCCTTTGCTCTTCTGGAGCTGGGCCTTCCTCCTCTGAATTTCATTGCGCAGATTGGTAGCAAAACGCTCACTTTTCCGCCGGTTTTGGATTGAGCGACCCCGGGGACCTCCACTTCGTCTACCGCCCATCTGGCCACATTCCTTGGGCTCACTGTCCCCTTCTTCAGTTGTCTCTGTGCTGCCAGCTAAATTAATGGTTGAAGAACAGTCTCTGGTTTGAACAGGAAAACCAGAGGCAGAGGGCTGCTGGCTGGCCAATTCACTGCCTGCTTTGCTTGCTTTGTTTGGGTCTAGGAAACTTTTTTCTGGAGGGTGTTCATCAGTCTCTCCATGTGGGGAAGTGCTTTGGCTCTGGTGTCCTGAACCCAAGGGCCTATCATCCATTGGCCTGGTCTTTCTTTCTTTGCTTGGCTGGTCCTGGCTTCCTCCTGGGGGAGAACATGGAATATTATTCTCTTTGTGGCTGTTGTGCAAAGGGGACAGAGTCCACTGGTGCCCATCCTGCCCAGTAGGGAGCTCTGCCCCTTTGCTGCCCCTTGAATCGAGGTGCACATGCTGCAGGTGGGATGCCAGTAGCTGTTCAGGGGCACTATGGCGATGCCCTATGGATCCTGTGACGTGTGGAGAGCTGCCAAAGGAGGAAGTCTTAGGTAGCTCTGCTGAAGCCTCACTGAGTGGGCTGGAAACTCTGGTAGAAACTTTGTCACAGGCTTTGGGGGAACCAAGAACATTGGCTGAAGCCTCTGTCAATAGATGCTCAGAGCCCTGCTGGCTGGATTCAGGAAGCTGACTGAGTTCACAGTTCTGATGACCCTCATTTGTCATTTGTTCTTGTCCACTGAGGCAGCAGAACCTGCTAGGGTTCCTTGGGGCTAGCATTGTCTCTAAGTTCAGTTTCTCCTTCTGTTGCAAGGAGTCCACAGGCTCAGAAGCCCTGCTCTGCTCTCCATTGAGGAGTTGGGCTCTGGAGGCCTGAAGACTGTCCCGCCTCACTGGAGGTTGTGGTGGGCCCCTGACCACCTTGACAGACCCTGGGTGGTGGCCTTCCTGTGGGCGAGATGATGTCTGGGAACTTAAGGTCAAATGGCCCCCGTTGGTGCGCTGGCTACCTCCTGAGGTTTCAGCCACATTAGGCCGGACACTGGAGGCCTTAGTTGGCCCTGGGCCTTGTGTGATGCAGTCTGTGGAGGCTGGCTCCTCTGGCCTGAGGGAAAGAGCACAGTCAGAGGCATTTGAGCTGGCCGAGAAGGAGCTATAGGCTGAGTCACGCTGGTTGGGGTATGTGTTCTGGTCAATGGGCAAGAGGTGGCCCTCATAGGTGGCTTGGCCTGGTTGCTCCAGGCTCTCCATGCTGCCAATGGAGCTGCTTTTCTCGGTGCTGCAGTGCCGGGAGAGGGGACACCACTGCACACACACGTCACTGTAAGACACAAAGCACACTGATTAGTTAGCTGAGCCACCAGATCCCTTTCCCACCTTGGTCAGCCCTGCCATGAAAGAAAGTAGACACCCTAGAGATATCCATGTGTAGATGAAAGGGTAATGAGGCAGAAAGTGAATGGGGAAGGAGATGGACAGTGGGGTACCACAGGGACATTGTAAACCGTGGGACAAAATGACATATAGAAGATGAGCAAACACCCTAAAAACTAAAAGTGGGAGAAAAACATGGGGGTTATGCAGTACTTCTCTGCCATCAGTGAGTCTCGAGTTGCTTCTGAGCTGTCCCTGTCCCTGTGGAATCTGTATATGGCTCTCTGCCATGAGTGTTCATGGAATAGCAGCATTAAAGAAGGGTCCTAAAGGGCTGATTCAATTTCAGTCAGACCATTTCATAAATCAGCAGTTCTCAAACTTGAGTGTATATCAGCATGACATGGGGGGTACTATTACCATACTAGCCACTGGGATTCATCCTAGAGTTTTAGGTCTAGCTGGATTCTGAGCATTTGTACTTCTAACAATTTCTCAGGTGCTACCATTATAAGAGCTACACTTTTGAGAATTACTAATGTGTATAAAGCAAGCCCTGCAAAAGAAAGTGATTTTGAGAAGGTGATTTTCCCAGGATCATCTAGTTCTAACTAGTGGAATAGATGGGAGGAAAATAGGCATTCCCCTATTCTATTATTATTATTATTATTATTAGGTGCCAGGGATGGAACCCAGGGCCTAGCATATGCTAGACAAGTACTCTATCATCAAGCTACACCTGCAGCTCTATTCCATTCTTTTCTGAGAACTTACAATATGCCAGGTACTTTAAAATGTTCCATTTAAGCCCAATGGAGGACATTCTTTTTTGGGGGGAGGCGGGTACCAGAGTTTGAACTCAGGGGCACTCGACCACTGAGCCACATCTCCAGCCCTATTTTGTATTTTATTTAGAGACAGGGTCTCACTGAGTTGTTTCATGTCTTGCTTTTGCTGAGGCTACCTTTGAACTCTTAATCCTCCTGCCTCAGTCTCCCAAGCCACTGGGATTACAAGCATGTGCCACCATGCCCGGCCTGGAGGAAATTCTTATCCCCTGCTTTATAACTGAGAATAGAGAAACTTAGAGAGGTTCACTAAGGACATAAAGAAGCAGAGCTGCAATTTGAACCCAGGCCTCTGAGTTCAATATGTGAGAGCTTCACTGATAATCTCTTTTAAACAGGAATGATAGTAATATCTATAACAGAGGGTTGCTATGTAGATGAAATCAGATAATAAAGCTCAGGTGCCTAGCAAGGGTCTGCTAAAAGGCAGTGGCTGCTCTCTTGATCATAGTTATTATTGTAATTATTATCAACATCCTCTTTATTACCAGTATTGATACCATAGTGAACTCGGGCCACATATACCTCCCTCATCCCCTACAGCAGAGACAAACCAGGGAGATCAAGGATCAGACACAATCTTGAATTTTAAGTGCCATTTCCCAAACACATAGCCTAATGGAGCCAAGTCATGCCAGTAACTCCCTTTGACTAGAAGAACCCAGGGGTTGCAAGCTGATTTCAGAAATGCTGTTGTCCAGAAAGTCACAGCTGAGCTGTAGCCCATAAGAGCCTCTGTCAGTGTCCCTTAATTCTTACTTCCTGCCTTGCCCTTTAGCCACTCTGTTCACTTGTGCTCTGGGCTAGAAATCCATCAAGTTCTTGTTGGCAAGAGAACTTGCTGCCCTCCCCACCACCCTTCCTGCTGAGCAAAACTACACCCCACTCCAATAGGAGCCAAGGTCAGAATATGTTTCTGTGTATTCTAGAACAAACCTACCTCTGCCCTGAGCCCCTGACTTCCAATGCTAAATAAAGTCACCAAGTCAGAGCAAACAACTGTTCGTTTATCTGAGCCTGTTATTAAGGGAGGTTCCTATTTTGGAGGCTTTGGCCCTGTGGTCAGCTGATGCACTGGGTGAAATCACCAATGAGTCATCATAGATAGAGAAGACCACCAGAACAGAACTTTGGGGTCCTT
This sequence comes from Sciurus carolinensis, assembly GCF_902686445.1. Taxonomy (NCBI): domain Eukaryota; kingdom Metazoa; phylum Chordata; class Mammalia; order Rodentia; family Sciuridae; genus Sciurus; species Sciurus carolinensis. Next base: position 310,482 of record NW_025920249.1, on the reverse strand, counting down.
CTACATTAAGAGAACAGGGGGATGGAAGGAATCAGGGAAAGAGACTGAGAAAGAGCAGCTAGTGAGTAGGATGAGAAGCAAGACAGTGTGGTATCTCCCAAGCCAAATGGGATATTTTAAAGAAACACTGTCCAGAAGGAAAGGAATAGCTCAAAGTCACAGAGACTTAGCAGAATACTGGGGAAAGAAGCCAGGTACTCTGGACTCCCATGCCATTTTCCATTATACCGCTCTTGGTTCTAAAACATCCAAGAGGGAACAGAGGAAAGGAACAGGAGTGGTCAGACTGTCCACACTCCAGTTCACCTTGAGGGGAGGGCTCTTGACTCACCTTGTGCTGCAACCAGAATGCCAGGACAAGCTGAAGGCTTCAGAAGGGAAATGCATGGTGGTGGCCACTTCAGGGCATCCCTCCAGCAGCTTGGCCACATGCCATGAGTGCGGCCTACTGACAGGGGCGTTTCTCCTGCAGTGAGAAAGGGACAGGAAGTTGGCTAAGGGAACCAGGGCTGAAATCACTTCCCAGGCAGCTTCCGCCCCACCCCCTCTTTCCCTTCAATGAGGTAGAACATCTTGCAAGGAACTGGTGTGGGAATCTGAGTGGCCCACCTCAGCTCCCAGTACTGAAATCTCCTTTATCCATTGGGTGACCCATGGAGAAACAAGACAGCAGCTTCATGGGGCTGTTTTCTTCATAGGAATATCCTAAGTATGTTTGATCATGCTGGACACATAGTAGATGCTCAATAAATATTTGTGGAATAAATGAGAACCTCTGAGCAATGAACAGTGAGCCAACCTTCACTTCTTTTTGAGGGAAAGCATCAATCTGGCCAATCTTCTCATTTTTCTCTCAGAAAGGAAGAGTCAGGTGACTAAGATGTTTGAGTGGGTCAATACTGGGCTGTGAATTCTCCAATTTTTAACTCATTCATTCAGTAAGCCCTTGTTGCATGTTTAGTTATTGTGTGGCATCTATGTGTAGCCTAAGGGTACGGATATGAACCAAACACTGTCTTTGTCATTGAGAGCTTACAGATATGTGAGAGATGCAGAGCTAATAGAAATAAAGCAAGGTAAAGGCACTGAGAGACTGAATGATAAGATAGGCATGGAGCTGAGACACTTAAATTTGCAGGGAAAGTGGTGGTGGGGAATCCCAACTCCTGCCAGGGGATAAAGAACAAAGTAGTGAATTGCACAGCCCTAGGCTGACAGAGGAGACTGGCTGCCCAGCAGTCAGGAGTGAATAAAGGGAAACGGGTCTGAGGCGAAGGCCCCAAATACAGCCTGGAGTGCTGCAGGCTACCGCCATAAATCTCGCACTGACTGGTTTATTCAGGACCTGTCCCTGTCTCCTGGCATACTCCACATGAATAGATGCCATTCTTGAAAGTGAGGAAGAAAATATATGGGGCGTGGTTAATGCTGAGAGAGAAAGAGACAGCCTGACCACAGGAGTGAATGATAGCAAGGGTCAAGAAGATACTTCAGGTAAGAAGGAGATGGGAAAACCAAATGACAGGGAGAAAACTCAAAAAAGATTATAAAGAAATACATAGTAGAGAGAATACTGAAAAGATAACCAGATGTTAAATAAATAGATGTCAGAGAGATAGAGATGATAGATTATTTGATAAGGTATTCATTCCTCATTTACTAATGTATTCACATTTACTGTGCCAGGCTCCATACAAGCCACTGAAGGTACTGAATTAAATAAGATAAAGGTTCCTGTTTTCACCAACTTTGTTATATAGTGGGATAAAACAGCTTTCTACTTCCCAGGGGCAGTGGAGGATTCCATCTTGGCTGGAAATGCCCCTCCCACCAGCAGAAAAACAGAAGATCCCCGTGGTCTAAGGCTAAGGCCTAGAGAGGTAGTCCTGGGAGCATGGGCTTGTTGGGGGCACATGAATTGAATGCCAACAGGCCAGACACAGATAAGGAGGTATAGGAGAAAGGGCAGAGAAAGTTGGTTGTCAAAGATGAGAGCCACTGGTCAGCAGCAGTGACCCTGACTATCCCCATAGTCAGGTGGTCAACAACAATTTCTCAAGCATCTCCCAGTAGTGGTCTGTATACTACGAGGTCTGTGTACCATGTGCATCTATGGTCTATGCTTCTAGACACTGAGGCTGTAATGAACAGGGCACCTGTCCCATTTAGGGCCCTTTTTCCACGTCCTGGATTCCTGAAATTCTTCTGAGTCCAGAATGCATGGATATTCAGCCTTGCTACCACCTTCTACCTAACTGTCCACCCGCACACTGAGTTCTACTGTGTCTTATTTTTTGATATATCTCTAATATTCTCTCTCTCCCTTTATCCTCCCCTTCCTTCTCCCTCTCTCCCTCTCCATTCTCACTGTGACCCTTATACAGAATTGCACCACTCCTTCCAGAATCTACCAACACCACATCCTGTTCTAGTTCAGGCCCTTAAGATTTTGTGTTCAAACCACTGCATCGGCTTGCTAGTCAGTCTCTTCTTGTTCCACCTCCAGGCACTGCTTTTAGATTGTGCCACACTAAACACCAATTGAATCAGGGGCACTCTTCTTCTCAAGAATCTTCACTGGTTCCATATTGCTTACACTGTCCTGCCTTAGATTTAAACTGGACTAGTTTTTCAAATGCTTCTATAAGCTATTTTACTCACCCAGTTCAATCTTTCATGTCTGCTACAATCATACCATGCATCCTGCTTTCTCCCTTTCTGACTCTGTGCCTTTGCTGTTGATTTTCTAGTAGAACCTATTACAGATTCTGGAGTTGGACCACCTTGATTTGAATTCCAACTGATTAGCTTCTTATGCATTAAACAAATGACTTCACTTCTCAGTCCTTGTTTACTTGGCAGTAAAATGGAAATATGAGTATCTACCCACTGGAATTATTCAAAGACCAAGTAAGAAAATGTGTGTCAGGTGCTTAGAACTGGGTCTGGCCAGCCCTTCAACCAATAATAGTTATCACTATGACTGTTCCCCTGCCCAAAATATCCCCTCCCTTTTGTTAACCTAAACTCTACCTGTTCTTCAAGGTACTGCTCAAGTGCCATCTCTTCCTGAGAACTTGTCCTAAGTAATCTAGCTAGTAGGCAATGAGACAAAAACAAGTAAGAAGGATCTAGATTCAAATCCTAACTTTAGAATTTGAGATGTGAGATTCTGTATGAATCACTTGAATCATCTGAGCTTTAGTTTTCTGATCTAAGAAAGGGAACAATAGTTCTTACCTGGATAGTGATTGTATGAATTAGAGAGAGTATTCTCCAGGCATCTGGGAAACAGCCTGGTCCATAGCAAATGTCCAGTAACTACTAGGCATTATAATAATGGTTATTAGCTCAAACTTGTCCTGTTTGGTATCTCAACAGTGTCCTGTTTGGTAGCTGTACTGAACCCCCACTAAGGGTACTTGAATTTAAACATCTACTAAGTTTTTGCTATAACACTCCCTTGCCACACTTTGAAAGGTAGCTTACAAAAGAAATTCCAGGATTTCTTGAGGAGTAGGAGTAGTAAGGGCTCTGGGGATATAAGGAGAAAATGAACGGCTTGGAGGAAGAAAATTCCAACAGGGAGAATTGGAGCCTTCTAATCATAGTTTGGAAGAGGAAGGAAAAATTTCTATCAGGTCTTATATTAGGCTTATTATTATTCCTTAATAGTCCTAGGCTTGGAATCAGTCCTTGCCCAATGTCACATAGCTAGGATTTATATTTAAATATTTAAATATATATTTATATTTATATTTATATTTATTTAAATTTATATTTATATTTAAATATAAATCCTAGCTATGTGACATTGGGCAAGGCATTTCTCTAAGGTGCAGATTCTTCTTTTTGAGGGAGGGGATGCTGGGAAACACTTTACCTCTAAGTCATATCCTCAACCATTTCAGTGACAGATTATTTACCCCTAAAATTGAGAAGGTGACCATCTCGTTCTTATGAGTTATGGTCTGGATTAACTGCAGTCCAGGGTGTGAAATCAGTCATCATTGTACCTGACATAAATAGTTTATAAACAAAAAAAACTAACAGGGACCATTTATTGAAGATTCGCAATGTACCAGGCATGAAGAACTTTGCAGACATTAGCTGGTTTATTCTTCATTCTAGCCTTATATGGTAAGAACTATTATCACCCCACTTTACAGATGAAGAAACAGAGATGCATAAAATTTAAGTGATTTGTGAAGAGAACATAGCTTGTAATCAGCTGAGTTGGGATCCAGACTCAGATCCTCCAGATTCTTCTAAGATACCACACAAACCCTCCTCCCCAAAGGGTCTGACTCAGAAAGTTTGTAGACCCAACACTATTCCCTCAAGAAGCAGTTGGAAAAGGAAGGTCTCAGTAGTCCGAGACTTGAAACCACCCCTCCTTGGCAGTGGGGAAGTGGTGATGATGAGAAATAAGCAGAGAGGTAAGATAATTCCAACCACAAACCACATAGCCCAGAACTAAATGTGGGGGCAATGACCCTGGTGCTTACTCTTTCTCCTAAGCCTAGCTCAGGCACTAGCATTGAACATACACTTGATCATTCATTACACCAAAATACCTTTCTTTAAGGAGGCAAAAAGAAAAGGGCATTAAAGAAAGAAAGAAGGAGGGAAGAGGGGTGGTGGCCGTGGCAGCCATGGCTACTGGCCGTACCTACCATGAAGTTGCCCAGAATGGAGAGATGGTTTAGGAGAGAATGAGGTATCCAGCTAGCTCAGACTCTCCTCGACAAACCCTGCAGCCGGCGTCCTTCCTTAACTGGTACCCATCTGCCCTCCAGTTAAGACCTCCTGGAATTAGTGGCCATCAGCCCAAAGTCCTGAGTGTGGTCCAAGGGGCTCAGACACAGTCAGGTCCTAGTTTTAAGAACAGGAAGGAGTAGCACTGAAGGCAAGGTGTGGCCATCAGCCTAGTTGGGCCTGAAAGTGACCACAGCCTTAGGGAAAGAAAGGCAGTGTGAAGAGCTAGATAGGAGTGAAGACACTGCTCCAGGAACTAGCCAGCACCCTGGTGGCAAAGGGAAGGATGAAAGGCAGTTCCAACAGCATAAACAGCCCCCCTGTTCCCAACTCCCACCTCCTCTGAGCGCTGGCCCACCCCCTCCATAGCTCAGAGGCCAATAAGGAAGCTGGGCCCCCAGCCACTGCTAGAACTCAGGAAAGGAGCAAGGAAATGATGTTTGGGAAAGATAAAGCGGGTGTCTAAAAAGAATTTTAAAAATACACGTAAATGAGAGAGAAAAATACCCCAGACACATACACTTAAAAGAATTCCTGAGCTTCCTGGACTGAGTTGACCCCACCCAGCCATCTCTGCAGGTCCTCAGGGTCCCAGAAAACGAAAGCTCAGATCAACCAAGCTGAGCAGCCTCCAGGTCCAGAGAAATGGCACTACAGCTGATTGTCTAAAGCTGGGGGCAAGTGACTTAAAACCTTTCCAACGTGAAGGTCCTGCTGAGATATAAAGTCTTATGATCATTTTGGGTCTTATTTACAGGACCTGCATTTCTGTCTGAGCAGACCTGAAAAAAGTTAAATTTCACACCAGAGACTCCAGGTCCAGAAAAGGTGCCCATTAGCAATGCTGAAATAGTAGCATTTGGGGTCAGCATTCGTGAACCTGACATAAATTTACTCTGACCTCTGGCAACTTACTCCCCTTCTCTGGGCTTCTGTTTCCTCTCTGAAAAATAAAACATTGAACTCAATCATCACAAATGACCCTTTCAGCTACAGCATACTATGATGCAGTAGTCCTGGACCCCAGCCTGGGGCTCCAAATTATGTTCTCACTGACCAATATACTAGCTAGAACTCAAAGTGGCCTTACATGTGTTTATCGTACCCTTTAATCCAGGCTCAGGTATCAGAATTTAATTACTCTTGGGAATTTAGAGTTAGGGTTTTCCCTTCATAATACTCCTGATCCTACTCCCATTTCCCTTGGCCTCTGACCCCAATTCCAGTAATTTCTGGCCCCTGAGCAGGCTTACGCAAACTCCCTCAGGACAAAAAGTATGCTAGGCCCTTTCCTCTCTAGGGAAATTGCGTCTGGAGGCCCCTTTCCCATTTCCCCTAAGGACTTGATAGGTAAGTCTAGGTTGACTTTTACCAACTATATAGGAGTACTGTTTGGAGAAAATTTTGAGGGTTTGTAGGGGCATATGGATCTGGCTTAGAGCCTCATCTCTACTACTCACTAGTTGTTTGGTCCTGGATAGGACCCAGAACCTCAATTTTCTCATGTGTAAAATACACCTGGCATGTGACAGGCACTCAGTAAGTGGTATCTGTTATTAATACTATCCTCCACCAAAAATAACATTGGGCAAGATACTGTTATTAGTAAGAAAATTGATATCTTCAATCCAGACATGGAAAAGAAAGGACTACTCAGGAGAAGGAACTTGTCAAACATTCATGGGCAAGTGGCTCACTTGGGTGTCTTGTTACAATGCAGATTCTGATTCAACACTGATTTTTTAACCCCAACCCCTCTTTTCTGCTTTTGTAGGGTCTTACTTTCTCTCTTTCTCTGTTAGGGATTGATCCAGGGTATTCTACCACTAAGCTACATTCCCAGCCCTTTCTATTTTTTATTTTGAGATAGGATCTCACTAAGTTGCTGAGACTGGTCTCAAATTTGTAATCCTCCTGCCTCGACTTCCTAAATTACTGGGATTACAGGCATGCACCACTGTGCTGGGCTTCAGGCCCTGACTTTCTAATGAGCTCCAGGGTGCTGCTGCTGCTCCTACAATAACCACATTTTAAGTGGCAACATAGTAGGTAATAAGCCCTGACCCTAAGAATCACCAGGATGAACGGTCTCTTCTTATGTCAGAAGTCAGGCTTGGGTGCCCATCCTTCCCTAATCTTCTTATTGCCAAGGGCCTTCCTCCATCCATTCAGTAACCTGGTTCATGCAAGTACGTGCCTGAAGAGGCTTGCTGAGTCCCACTTCCTAACAAAATAAAGTGCAACAAGTATGGCAGCAGTCTGACCCTGTCAGTGGCAAAGTGAGGTTGAGGAAATAATGCCTGGAAATACAAGCATGTTGATGGAACTAACAGAGAAGTTCCTGAGGTGAAAGGTATAAATGAGGATCAAGCAGATTTATATGGAAGTTCCTGGGATGGCAGAGTGGGAGTATGGGAGGTTGGGGTAATCTTCAGATGAGGTGATAGGCAGGTGGGCATAGACAGAATATACTCAAGAAATCCTTGTGCAAGGGAAGGGATCTTAAGCAGAAGTTTGGCCAGTTTGGGATTTGGAGAAGAGGTTGGAGGATGGCATGGGGGGAAAAGGAATATGCTGCCACTTAGCAGAACTGAGTTTCCAATAACATGACCAAGTATAACCTCCTATGCTGGGGATAAGGTAAAGATAACTGCCTCTGTTTCCCAAGCACTCAAAGGATAAGAACATGGCATGTGGAGAAAGGAAGGTAGACATGTGAAAGCAGGAGTGATACATCAACCATAAGTTGGCTCCCAGAAGTAGTTGTACAACTACTATGAGAGGTTAGGGGAGGAAGGTGAGCAATTCTGGAAAGAATTGATCTCCAGCTGCCCTCGTTGGTTATCACCCTGATATCCTCTGATGGTACCACTTGTCTCTGAACCTGGCTCTCAGTAGAACTCTCAAGAGACACTTGGGAAAGAGAAACTAGGGCTCTGCACAACCCAGGGCAAGAAGAAAATGTGACCCCTGTTACTTGGGGCAGTGCTTAGCAAGAAGTCTGGGCCATGATGGAGTGTGGGCTCTTTTCCTCTTTTGAAAGTGTTTGGATAAGGAGAAGCACAAAAGAGTGTCCTTGATTAGCTCTGTTTACTTTCTGTGGCTCTTCCAGCCTCCCCCCAAAGAGCACATTCCACCTGCCCCACATGAAGGAGCCTAAGCTCATTCTGGCCTGCCTGGCAGGAAGGGAAGCCTGCAGACAGGCGGAGGGGACAGAACAATGCATGGCTTGTTTATCCGACAGAGGAGGGGAAAAGCTGCTTGGTCACCATGGAGGAACACAGAGCTCTGAAGGCCCACCCCCACTTCACTGTTGGCTGAAAGACCTTGTAGCCTGGTGATTCAGAGACCCTTCCTTACTATAGACAAAACCAAGGGGTAAATTGTGTGTGTGTGTGTGTGTGTGTGTGTGTGAGAGAGAGAGAGAGAGAGAGAGAGTGAGAGTGGGGGAGAAAAAGATTTTAAAGAGAACTTTCAGGACAATGGCTAGTATCATTCTGGAAAAGCTATAATCTGGGTCATCAAGAGATGAATACATTCTGAACATTCTGAAGAGAGGGCTTTTGGTACTTAGTTCTACCTTCCCATCCCCCGTCCCCTTCCCTCTGAACAGCCAGGTCAAGCTCTTCCATGTAAATCTGCTGGATCCTCACCAAAACCTTCCACCTCAGAATCCATCTCTGGCTCTAAAGAAACCCAGAGGAGAAAAGTAGTGAATCTTGTGGTAGAAATAAAGTCCCTCTGAATGTCGTAGTGTGCATGCCAGGGGGGTGCTTTTTGACTTTTCCAGAAAGGAGCAATTACTTCATCTGACTGGGGTCATTACATTTCACACTGTTTCTGTTACTCCATTTATAAATGGGAATCAATCTTCATTCTTTCCTTCCTTTCCTTATTTTTCTTTCTTTCTTTCATTCTTTCAGTACTGGAAATTGAACCCAAGGGCATTTTAACACTGAGCCACATCCCCAGTGCTTTTTTGTTTTCATTTATTTTGTTTTGATTTGACACTAAGTTGCTGAGCCTGGCCTTGAACTTGCAAGCCCCCTGCCTCAGCCTAAGAAGACTTCTCTTTCCAAAGAAGGTTGGAAAGAAGTAACCATACAGATGGCTTAGGAGAGCTTTGCAAATTATTAGAGCTAGAAAAATGATTAGTAGTTTAGAAACACAGTACTTGTAATTTATTTATACTGTGGTCTAGGGATTAATTAGTAGGGTGTTTGTTGTTGTCATTTTTTGTACTGGTTATTGAACCCAATGATGCTTTACCAGTGAGCTACATCCCCAGTCCTTTTAGTAAAATTTTGATACAGGGTCTTTGTGTTGCTCAGGTTGGCTTCAAACTTGCAATTCCTGCTGCCTCAGCCTCCCAAGTTGCTGGGATTATAAGGCATGTTCCACTGTACCTGGCGCAATTTTGACATATGGCAGAGGAGGGTGGGCACATGAAAGCAGAAGTAGTGGTTTAACCATAAGATTTTCTATGTATGGACTGAGAAATATACCCACCATTGACTGTTTCTTGTCAATGGCCCTAAAAGCAAAGACATGAATATTGCAAGTTTTTTCAGCTTCTAAAAGGAAGGGCATCACATAAAATCTCTGAATAATGATAGGGGATCTTCCTACCCGTCCCTCTTTGCCCCCCTCCAAAAACTAACAGTAGGGCTGGGGATATGACTCAGTGGTAGAGTGCTTGCCTAACATGTGTGAGGCACTGGGTTCAATCCTCAGCACCACATAAAAATAAATAAATTAAATAAAGGTATGTGTCCATCTACAATTAAAAAACATCTATACTTAAAAAAAGCTAACAGTAAGACATGAGAAAGCTGAAAAAAACTTCAGAGGAGCATAATGGAATAAAAGCATCAAGTACACAGAGCACCATCTGACTTAACAGATGGCCTTAAAGCTTTTGTCATGATGTCCAATTTCCTAAACCAACACCCAAAAGTGATAAATAAGGTGGAGGCTGTTTGTCCTCCAGCTTGGTTACTACCAGTAATGTTTATAGCATCCCTTGGGAAGGAGGCAGCAAGGAATAATACAAACTTTCCTTTCTTCCTGCTTTAAGCCCATTGTTTTCTTCAGCTCACACCCAGTATTAGACATAGAACATTTGATGGAATCCACAAAGGTGTCCCCAGAGTCATGGTTCAAAGTCCTTAGCACTACTTCTGGCCACTCCTGAGTCATCTCTGTTACTAAAGACATGATGGAGCTCTAGAGCAATAGTCAACAATGGCTAGGACCCTAATGGAAACAATAGAATGTACTCACTCTGCTTTGAGCAAATATGATAACGAGGACAGGCCAACACTTAGCAGAGCTGGATAGCCACAAGCAAGATAGACATTAGGAGAGATGAGATTGGGGAGGTACCTAGACAGATCGTGGAGTTTTCCAAGACCACCCAAGGTAAGCAAATTGAATTGTATTCTCAAGGAACTAGGAAGCCATTAGAGGTTATTAAATGGGGCTAACCTGATCTATGTATTGTAAAGATCTCATTTGGCTGATGGATTTGGCAGGGGTGGGGAGGGACAAGATTAGAAAGCAGGCAACCAGTTTAAAAGGTTCATATAGGTGAGAGAGAATGGTAGTTTGTTTTACAGAGGTAGAAGTCAGCATAGGGAAAAGAGGTTTAGAAATGGTAGGGATAATTTGAAGAGGTAGAGCTAGCAGTGTTTATTAGTGGGTTGAATGTGAAGAGTGAGGAAA